>NC_056747.1:1318715900-1318785900 GCF_019279795.1 Protopterus annectens | reverse complement strand
CATACAACAGACATAAATGTGTACAGCTACTGGTTGTTGCATTGCCCTGACACTGATATGGGTACTAGAGTAGGCATGATTATCAGGTATTAATCAGAGAAGTGTCCAACTGTGTTATGACCCTCTGTCCATGCCTACCACTACCAGCTATATCAACACCTATATACAGTGGATATCACAATTGCACACACCCCTGTTGAAATGCCAGGTATGTGTGCTGTATGACAATCAGACCACAGAAGATAATTTCATAATTTTTCTCATCTTGAATGTGACCCCTAACCTGTACAATTCCATTGAAATAAAATCAAAGGTGTTTCTAGGAAGGTGAGCAACTATTTCTAAGTGAAGATGAGCCATAAAGTTAGAGTCCAGACCAAGACGGATGAATGCTGTAACCATCTCAAGAGGTGCATACACAACATATCAGTTTAAGTGTGTGCACACTCATTCAACAGGCTTATTGTACTGAGTATTATTTCCATATGTTTTCACAGACCAGATTGTTATGTTTTCAATTGAATTGTACAGGCTATAGGTCACATTACAGGTGGGAATTGTTTTGAAATGAGTTATTGTGGTGTCATGTTCCAATTGTACAAATACCAGACAGTGTAACAGGGGTGTGCACCCTTTATATCCACAGTAGCTATATGGACACAGCAGTACCTGACCTGTATAACCAGTCTCCACCAAGGTAGATTAATCCCCTTTGGTGAACAGCAGCGATACACAAACCACATAATAGATGCTACATTGGCTGTACATGGACACATAGGTTCAGGCAGCAACTTGGCAGCAAGTCCACCTATATCTGAGCAAGCATGTAAGTTCACATGTGACTTCCTGCAAGTCTCAGAGGAAGCAACACAGTTCACCCTGTACTGGGGGTAAAGAACACCTCATACACACATGCCATGGATATAGGCAACCTGCATCACACAGGTTAAGTGGGAACATCACCATCCTGTCCACCCCAGTTGTACAGGGGGATATGCACATCAACCATTCTCCTCCCCTCAGCAATGGTGAGCATGTACATATTGACTACTGATGGCAATGACAGCATATCTTGATGGGACATAATAACATCACTGTCTGCCTCCTACATGAACTCAGGCATGTGCTCACAGCTCCATCACACACCACAGTGAAACACAGACCTGCCACCATCCACATGGAAGATGCCCACTGTCAACCCTCTACACAGAAATGAATGGTGAATAGAGGATTATGCAATCAAGTGTCCAACATTGGGGGGAATAAGATAGCTCAGGGACAGGAGTGGTAATGCAAACTGCTATAGCCATGATAGCTTGGAGGGTTATGGTGTAATGTGGATTATTTGCAAGTAATATCCCCTGTTGATGTGCAATTTGACAACCGTATGAGGTCCTGTGACCTTTTTCCTGTTTATGTCTTCCAGGTAACATGCAGAGTGCTTGCCTACCAGCATTCTCTGTTGGGGAAACTGACATCCTCACCCAATTTGTTATTGGACATTATGTCCAGTTATTTAGATGGAAAGCAGAAGATGTGTGGGAGAGGACCACCCTGTGGAACAGAGTGGTCCACAGGGTAAATGATGCCGGCCTGCACAACAGAACTTATGAGCATGTGCAGCATCAGTCCACCGACCTCATCTGCCATGCCTGTCAATGAGTTGCTGCTGTAGCGAGGGACTGGCTAGCCACAAGTGGAGGCCCAGCCATCCAGCCCCCACTGACACCCACCGAGGAGCTCCTTGCAAAACTTGGGGCACCTGCCCAATGCACAAGCCATGAAGATGAGAGAATCATTGTGGAGGTGGGTTGCATACACACACACACACACACACACACACACACACACACACACACACACACACACACACACACACACACACACACACACACACACACACACAGTGGATGAGGAATGTGCAGGTAAGGGTCTGGTGGGGATTAGTAGACTAATGTATCAGACATACATGTATCTGTATTGTAGCTACATCCAAGTGCCAGGTCCGATTGCAGTTGTGGATGGGGGTTTTTAATGCACAGAGGTGCACATCTATGGTGAGGACAGGGCATTGTGTATAATTGTGGTTAGTACTGTAGATGTGCAGACATGCTTCATCCATCCTGTACCAAGGCCATAAATGAGACTGCTGACAATAATTCCCTCTCAAAACTACCTAGGACCATCTGGTCTGCATATGGGACAGCATCCTGAAGCTGGTGAGTATGACATTGTTCTGTTGTTGCCTGGCAATATCCCAGGCATGTGAAGTGCATGCAATTTACCATGCACACAACCATCAGTAATAGCTATATTGCTTTATGTAATAACTATATTGCTTTTTGTACATGTTCACTTATACTGGGGTTAACTGTATTACATCACAGTGGTCACCACTGGGGCCTATCTGACTTGAATTCAACATTCCTGTAGCATACCTCACAACTTGTCAGTGCCAAGACATCTAGAAAGAGGCCAGCAAAATGGGCTGGACAAATGGCCTAAGGTAGGGACATGTGTAACACATTAATGGTATACAGTGGATATAAATTGTGTACACACCCCTCTTAAGATGCAAGGTTTTCCTGTTACATACTAATTAGGACCACAATATGTCAGTCCACACCTCTTCCAACCTTTAATGTGACCCATAACAGGAACAGTTCACTGCAGAACCAAGCATCTAGACTCATGTATTGCACCTAAAAGGCTGGCCACCTGTGAGGGTGGCAGATGCCATATCAGCATGATGTTTCAGTCATGTATGATACCTCATGCTGCCATATGCGTCAGTACCCATACTGTGGCCTGTTTGGCTATAATATCACATATATGGGCATTGTTAAGGCACACAGACCACTTCTGACCACATATAGGTTGCAAACATATGGCTATTCCAGACACATCTGCACAGAGGACTGTACAATGGTTTAACCTGCTGCATGTGAGGCAGATGATGTTGCCACACTAATGGTAGCGGGAGGTGGTCACCAGCTGTGTATGGTATACACATCAAAATGGTATAAGCCACACAAGATATGATCCTCATACACAACAGTTGCCAGCATTGGGATTAAAACTCCTGCCTATCTAGGTATTCCTACTATAGTGTTATGCAGTCATCAGATGTGCCACCGAGATTATACATTGCCATCTCTTCTAAAGGTACTTCTAAGGTGGATGGCATCAACCAGTCTACTAAATTGGAGTGCGGGGAAGTGTAAAGGGTAGTACACAGGTCAAAAATGGTATACGCCAGACAGTATATGACTCACACACACTTGCCAACATTGGGATTAGAACTCCTGCCTATCTAGTTATGTCTACTATAGTGTTACACAGTTACTGCATGCACTACAGAAAGCTGCTGTTAACTTTGCTGCTGTGGTAAAATATTACAGGTGGCAGACAGTCTGCCTTCTGTTCCATCTGTACATAATGCTGGTTCTTTCTGTCTTGCACTTCAACTAGCATTATGGCTTGACAATTCACCAGGTTATTGTATCAAGAAGTGTGGCACACCTGGGAGCTGTCAGCAGTACTTGTTCATCACAGATGTAGCCCCAGTACTTACTAGTTATTTCCACCCCTCCTGGCATGTTTGAAGTGCGGTTTTCTGTGCTTTCACCAATTAACCTGATGCACTTGTCCATTCTGAGGCACCATTGCAACTGCCTCATGTACACAGACAACCCTCCCCTCTAAACTCTAAATACTCAGACTTGTGAGGGTTACGCATATATCACACAATGTGGAAATATGCACTCTCCAGCAAAGACGGGACTAGCATGTCAAGAGGATAAGATCAATACCTGCACTACACCATGTGGAACCTGTAGCTCACTATGACACCCACTTTGACAGCCATGACATGCAGTGAAAAGCCACACACCCACCTTCCCAGAGGAACTCAATGGACATTTATCCAAACAGCACAGACCAGCAAGACAGACACCCACTCAGACACCATGACATAGCATATGCCAAGGGACACATATTTAACCTGCACAGTGTGCCCCCTCAACCTAAGTTCCTAAGGCTAACCACCTTGAACAATACAGTGATCATGGGTAACTCAGTACTGAGGCACACACATATTCCACTCACCAAGTTGAATATGGAGCAGGTAACAGCCAAATATCTATCACATTCCAGCATCTAACACATGACACAGCCAGCCATGGCACTCTACAACCATTACGAGTATCACTCTGTAACCATGTGGGTGTGAATGACTTGGGACACACCTCCCTGGACTACATGACAGGAGACATGGTTGAACTCTCTGATTATGTGGTCCAGGCAGATGTTACAGTAGCCCTGAGCATTGCACCACCATCACCCAGAATGATGCTCCGGTACTATCAACAGATGATTGACTGCAACATTGGCTTACGTGTTTTGTGTCATTCTCAGGGGATCCAGTGCCTCTCTGCTTGGGATGACATGATTGACAGAACCCAATGTCTTGGCACAGATGTTCTACATTTGCCACCACTGAGTTTCCAGGTAGTGGCTAAGTGTCTTGCCAACCCAATGATGCCTTATTAGGCAGTGTTCCTAATGTTAGTACCACCATAACAGCTAGACATATATGCAATCTGAGGTCATGCTGCTCAGCAGTAGACATCCAACTGTTAGGATGCAGTCACTAAAAGCACTCTCATTGGAGTAGAGGACACATGTCTGCTGTAATTGAAAGGTGGTTCACAGCAGCAGACAGCTGACCTGCAGTACCAGGCTATGATGCATTCCGCAGCTGTCAGCCCCAAACATGGACCATACCACACCTCCACAGGTGTTGTTGTCTCCATATTCATTATGGCTAGGAATGCCTCCAGACTAGTATCCCAGCATAATGCATTGGAGGTACTTCCGATACAACTGCCTTGGGGTAATAGTGTAATCCAGGCCATAGCCTGCTATGGGTCCACATCTATGTCCCTAGACTGTCAATGCACATTCCTCAACATCTTGCCATCTATGATAGTCCAATGTAACAGTGACATAGTATTAGTCTTCAACTACCCCTCCATCACCTGTGGAAAGTAGCCATGTGCCAGTGCAATTGCCCAACACTTCTGTAATTCATCATTTCCATTGCCCTAGACCAGCTCATACTGACCCCAGGTAGAGGATGCAACAACCTTGACCTCTGTTGACTACTTAAATATGGGACTGTTGCTCATCCACAGATGTCAATCCTTGCATGGTGAAATCTACACAGGCTGTAATCAACATGGAATTCAACATGTCAGCCACACCCCCCCACAAAGGTAACCACCTTGCAAAACCTCTCCAAAGTTGACTTTGCAGCCATGAAAACAGGGGTGAATGTCTTCACTGCACCCATGGCAATGGGAAATAGCTGTATGATGTGGAATCATACACATATGCACTGTACAAACAGATACATGAATGCATGGTACTAGCCAGAGCCAACAGAACCCAGACACTGTCCTCCAAACACCGAGAGACAATGTGATGGTCCCCTGCCATTACTAAAGTGTACATCAGAAGGAGGACACTATTGCAGAGAAAGGTGGTGTCCCATGACTGTTGAACTCCCTTATTAGCCTCAAATACAACTTTGGATCCCTCATGGAATCCCCCATAAGGCATCTATGATAGCAGACATGCAGCAGACACTGACGACAATCACAGCAGCCTTTGACAGTTACATCAACAACCTCCACAGCATTAAACACATGTGCTGTAAATACCACACAATGCTAATACCTATCCTGAGACAACAGATATTGGCCACAGCCATGGCAACACATTCATTGCCAGCTTTACCCCTCTCTCCCCCCACAAGTGAAGTGCTGAGTGAATGTGTTCTCACATGCTGTATCCTGTTTCTGTTCTAGGTATGTGTGTGTCACCAGGATGTGGCCCTGCAGCAAGAACATGGAGTATGGCAGTGTGGTAACACATCCACTATGTCATAGGCAGGGTACAGTATGTGCACGGAAATCTGTCATCTGTAACACAGTGATTGCATATGCCTCACAGATTATAGGGCTGCGGGTTGTACATAGGTATATGTTGATTTACAACATCTGTTGTAGAATGGAAAATGGTGCGTGTTGTGATTTGGACACATCTCCAATTGCTAATAACCACAGCCACAGGGGATTTTCATCAACCAAACACACTGGGATTACTAGTCACACACACACGCACACACACACACACACACACACACACACACACACACACACACACACACACACACACACACACACACACACACACACACACACACACACACACACACACACACTTGCCAGTACTGAGATCCATAGGTTCATTGCTTCATAGGTGTGTAGTAGGTGAATGGGCCCGAAGGCTCTACAAGGCTAGCCGAAGGAAATATCCTGTTATCAGGCCACATGAAAATAGTCCCCAGTGTGGCTCAGGAGTATAGTCACTGGAGTGGTCCCCAGGGGTGGGTATTGTATTCCCCATCCACTCATCCAGATTTCTATTGTGAGTGGCCAGTGATATGCACTGCTTCACATGTATGTTTTTTATAGTCCATAACATGGACAGTGTCTGGGCTGTGTACATGTCCCACATGCATGTTCTTTTAAGTATGGAAGTGTGCTTGAGGTTTCTGGGGCATGTTGTGTGGACAGATTGGTATCTTCAGAAGTAGCATTCCTGACCTTGTTTGGTGAGACCTGGCTATATAACTGAGGTAGTGGTTGCACCTACATAGACAGTATGATACAGGGATTAATTTGAGTTATTGACGTCTGTCAAGACAGGGCATGTGTACATTTGCAGACTCTACAGTTGTTGCAGATGTCCAGTGGGGAGCATGGCAAAAGGGCCACTGTACACATTGATTGGGCTATTGAGGGGATGGAACAGGGTGTCATGTCCTTTTAATTGCTGGATAACTCGCACTCATTCAGGAGATGTAACACATTAAAGTATTTTCTGATGTCAGTGGCACTGTTGTGGTCAACAGGCAGCTGACTGTCAAGCTGTGTTCCCCATTCTGTTATAACAACATCACTGTTCAGTGGACTACAACCAATGTATTACTTCATGTGAGCCATGGTGTTCCCAAAGGTAATGGTAGCACATCTCTTGGCACTGTGATAATGTCCAGGGTTCTGACAACAGTCATAGGAGTCAAGTGGTCTTTGGGCATGATGTCAACACTACATGGATTGGGAATGGTACCACCCACTTTACTGTTGTATGCAAACATTACCTGCCAGGGTGCCTTTGTTTTCTCCTGCACCTCAGAAGGGTAGATCCCAAACATGAGAGGAAATGGGTGCATACCCTGTGTGACACCAGTCATGTCTGGTCATCAGTTTGACATGGAGTCCACTGCAATCACACCGTGGGTGCTATCTGTGAGGCAATTTGCAGGAGAACTACTCATATAGTGGTTGCTGCATAGCCAAGTCTGTTTGTGTATGATTCTTGGGTGAAGAGTGGTCTCTGAGTATTAGAAGGGTTGACTATATTGTTAACTAATCTGTACGGTCACATAGTCATTGCACATGGCACTACACATTTAGAGTCGTGGATTGTCTACACCAACCTCTGTGGTGTTTGACAACTGTTGGCCTTGTAATGTGGACATTGGGACATACTAGGTATAAATATTATAATTCAGCAAAACCCACCCTCCATGGATCCTGTTATTACACAATCACACAATCAACCACACAGGATACTGATGACAGACACATACTTGCCAGTACTGAGTATTGAACCCCTCCCTAGCTATGTATTGCTACTACAGTATTGCATATTTATCACATGTGCCATGGAACTTAAGGGATGGATGTTGTCCCAAAGTACTTCTAAGGTGAGGAACATCACCAGCTCTTCTAAATACTGGTATTGGGTGATGTAGTCAGTGAGAGATTTCACAAAGTATTTTTCCCTACACACACATTCACATTTGCCAGGAGTGAGGTTCAAATCTCTATCTAACGATGTTTTAGGACCATTATGTTATGCATTGACCACATGCACCACTGACCTTACACTTGTTAGGGTTGCCAACAGGTACTTCTAAGGTGAATGATATCTGCAGGACTGCTAAAGTCACGCACTGAGAAGTGTACTGGGTGTAAACAGGGCCAAAATCTTTAAGTACAGGCACATATATTTAGATATACATACACACACACACTAGCCAGGAATGAGATTCAAACCCCTATCTATGTAGTTATTGCTACTACATTGTTCCACATTTATCACATGCACCACTGAGCTTAGGTAGAGCAGTGTCCAAACATACCTCTAAGGTGAGTGACATCATCAGCAGTGCTAAAGGAGGGGTAAGGGAAGTGTAGTAAGTGTGAATGGCCACAAAATCAGGTCTCTAGAAAGACACACACACTCTCTCACACAAACACATGTTTTCACTGTTGCCAGGACCAAGATTCAAACTCCTGCCAAACTAGCTTGCTATACTACAGCATTACACAGTTTTGCAAGTGCCACAAAAGTTATACATTAGCAAGCTGTCCAAAGGTATCTTTGAAGGTGAGTGACATCAGCAGCAGTGCTAATAGAGGGATAAGGGAAGTGTAGTAAGTGTGAATGGCCACAAAATTAGGTCTGTACAAAAACAAACACACTTTCTCACACATTTTCATAGCTACCAGGATCGGGATTAGAACTCCTAACTAACTACACTATAGTATTACACAGTTATCACTAGCACCACAGAGCTTATATATTGTAGAGCTGTCCAAAGGTATCTTTGAAGGTGAGTGACATCAGCAGCAGTGCTAAAGGAAGGTTAAGGGAAGTTTAGAGAGTGTGTATGGCCTCAACCACATTCATCTAGAAACACACACACACACTCCCACACAACTTTACATTTGACAGAACTGAGCTTACAACTGCTACATGGATACTTATTTGTATTGTAGTGTTACACAGTTATCACAAGCACCACTGAGACTATAGGGCTAAGGTCTAACCAAAGGAATTTCTACAGTGAATGATATCAGCACATCATGTGATATAGGCCAATGGGATGTGTACTGTGTGGGAAAGTCCTCATAATGGGATTCTCTCTGCCGCTGTCTCTCTTTCTTTTCCCCACGTCTCTGTGTGTGTATGTTTGACATATTATATTATGTTGGCCTTAGATATCTGTGAGTATTCCAATGTGTGTGTGTGTGTGTGTGTGTGTGTGTGTGTGTGTGTGTGTGTGTGTGTGTGTGTGTGTGTGAGGTATCAATGGTGTACAATTTGGTGTGTGTGTACAGACATCTGCGAATAAGTGATATCTGTAGTCCACTGTGTTGGCAGACACGAGCTTCATTTCTCTAAGTGTAGGAGCATGCCCATGACCTTCTATATTGAGTTTGTGCATCCATTCCAGGGAGGGCTGGACACCAGTTCAGGGTTTTATGTGCTACAGCTATACCTAGAAAACTGTTTCTGCAGGATATCTGTAGATAGGCTGCCAATATGGAGACACAATGGGCATAACACACAGGGATACTGTAACTATTGCTGTCTGTGCTGCTTGTGTAACATGGTTGGTTGCAGCATAGATTTTCTGACATATGTACTGTTTTACACTGTGATGTGTCATGTCATCAACTACTGACAGTTATCATTCTTTGCCCACAGTTATTTACCAGGGAAATATTAGATGAATGAAGCTGAGACCAATATTCTGAAGCATATAGACTACACATTCTGGCACACTCCTCCCATTGTGGAGGGGTAGCTACAGACAATAGACTGCTGGTTCTGTGTAAATGATCCAGCACCTTGTTAGTATGCTGGCTGGGGATTCTCCCCTTGTGCTTTTTTCAACTTCATGGAATGCCCATATCCTGCTGGGGGCATACAGGTACACCCAGGTTATCCAGAGGCAGGACTCATATATCTGGTCAGTTTACCTTTGCATTGTGGTTTACAAGTAGTTTTGTGGCTATTCATTCATGGGTTTGCAGTCAGGGGTAGTATGGGCGGACATTAGAGTTTCAGACTTCACACACTCCATGACATCCATGCTTCTACACCCCCCTCTGTTATTCTCTCCTCTTCCTAACATTATGTAAGCAATATCTCACAGGTATACCTATAGTTGGGCATTTATCTCAGTAGTATTTGTGGCCTGGTCCACAGTCCTTGCAGTAGGACATGGGGAGGCATACTACTGGTATTTGTCAACATGGCCTTGCATTTGTTTTCTGTTCACTGTGTTAGGTTGTTAGTTAGGACCCCCTGACATTCCATACATTGGCACTATGGGTGAGGAATGAGATTTTGCCAGAGGACTGTAGGCCATTTGAGAGTGCTGCAGGGCATCTGTAGCAGGCCAGTGCATTCTGTCAGTCATACACTCTCAGGCTACAGGCCAGTGGATTACCCTGGGGTGACAGTGGTGAGTGGTTGAGGTGTTCCTGTCAATCCTTCCTGCTCATACTGATCCACGGGTCTGGATGTGGTCAGGTTGCTGCTTACAGCTAGGGACACACCTGCACTGGACACCTATTCAGCATGCAGCGTCATGATTGTATTCCCACACAGAGATGGATTCATGCTGTACTCATTCCTTACTGCAAGCATATGACCTGTGATAAACCTGAGGCTGATGGTGGGGTGAGCTGGGTGCATGTGTGATAAGGAAGCTAATTGCACCTGACTCACAAATATACCTGAACATTCCCATTATGCTGGCTTGTGTGTGGACATGGGCAGCCTGTTATCACTTTATAACTGTGCCTTTTGTGGTCTGCCAGTGATTGCCCAGACTATCAGTATTCCATACTAGAGGGACAACTAATATGATGCTAACCTCTATGTATAATTCCAAACTTGTGTGCAGTTGACAGTTATTTTATATGCACTCAATGCAGGTTACTGCCACCTGTGTACTGTTTCTATGTATGGGTTCCTGTTCATGGAGTATCCAGCTTTGCGATGGTGACAGATATTGACATCTGGACAGTGAGTATGTACAACTGCTGACATGGGCGTAGCTGAGAAGCAGTGTAGTTGGCATTGCAGTTGTTGGAACAAGACCCTGTCATCCACTGTACTGTACTTAGGCCACTGAGACACAACCATCCAGGCCCACATGCTGACCACTTCCTGGCAATATTAAACACACAACAAATGTACCTTACTGACCCCTGCATATTGCACACATGCAACAATGTAAATTAGGACAGCTTTGGCAATCTGTGCTCCAGTGATATTACTTCTCACACTTACATGTTACTGCATTTCTACATGGGAATGTGGGATGGTGCACACCTCCAGACTTAAAACATTTGCAATGACTGTACTGGTATTTTTGTTACTCTGTTGGTTTCCATTTCATATTGTATTGTGACCTAACATGCAAAAGGGAGGCATATCAGTGGAGTACACATGTTAGATCTTAATGACATAAATTTCAGTTTCAGACTTCTTACTCTTCAGAACTAAAATGCAACTGCCAGACCTCTTGAAGTATGTCTGTGTAGGTCTGGTGGGGGGCTGTTCACCATTGCCATCATTTGGGGGCCTTAGCCCAGCCTTTCTTTATGGCCATCTACACCTGTCCTGCTGGGTGAGGCTGGTGGTGGGTATGTGACCCTCACTGACATCCATGGGTGTGACCTATTGACACCCACAGTTATTTGGCCCATTACATGTACTGCAGTGGGGGTTGTCACCTTGTGTAGTGCTGGGTAGTATGCTGACACCAGTATTTATTTATTTAGTTATTTATTTCCAGTTTGATGACCGGTTGTTATGAATTTCCTGCTGTCCTGTATAGCTGTCTGCTGCTATCCCATTCAGCCACCCAATTTTCTTGCATGTTTGCATCCGTATCATACAAACAAGTATGGGAACATACTGCTCCATTCAGTAATTGATAGTAAGGGTGACTTACCTTGTTGCTGGGCCAGTATTGAGGATGGTGCTGGAGGGCTAACTATGTTGGATGCACATAGTACACTCCCTATACATGGTAAAGCTCAGGTAGTGTCATGTTTGGCATCCCTTTTACTGTATGTGTGAGTCAGAGAGAGGTATAAATCCCTGGGTCCTTACAGTGTCAGCGTGTGTGCTATGTGTTGCCTCTTTGCCAAGGCATGGGCATACTGTGCATGCCTCCTTCTGCCTACAGGGGCAGGCTCAGGATGTTCCTCCAAGTCCCTATGTGCCTGTGCTGGCTTTGACAATGGTGGAGGGCTGTGTGGCCCTGTCCCATGCTGCTCCTGTTGCAGCTGTTTCTGCTGGATCATATTGTGTAGCATGGCACATACTACGAACATTTCTGTACATGTAGCTGGAGAGTACTGCAAGGCTCCACAGGCTATGTAAAGTCAGCAGAACCGTGACTTGACCAACCCAAACATATGCTCTACAATGATCCTGGTTTGTGCGTGTGCCCCATTATGGTGTTCTTGTTCTGGTGTGTGTGCATTTCTGATGGGTGTCATCAGCCATGGCTCCAGTGCATAGCCAGCATCCCACACTAGATGGCCATATGGGATGCCTCCCCTGGCAAATGCTTGATACAGCTGTGAGCAATGCCAGATGGGGAAGTCATGATAGCTTCCAGGGCTGCCAGCACACACATTCATGATAATGCCCTGGGCATCACACACAACCTGGCATTTGACGGAGGGGAAGCCCTTGCGGTTTATGTAGACCCTACCCAGCTCGGCAGGTGGTGCTTTGATGTGGATGCATGTGCAGTCTATAGCAACAACTACCTCAGGGTATTCTGCTATACGGTGGAAGAGACGCATACTTCTGGTCAACGCCTCATGGGCAGTGGGAAAATATATGTGCTCAATGGCATGTGGTGTCATGGCATCCCGGAACTGGTGGAGTACCTGTGAGACCCTCATGATATCCCCAGTTGGTCTTTGGAAGCTACCTGTGGCTAGTATTCTTAAGTCTACACATACCTTGGTATCCACTGGGATAGGTTCCCCTCTATTAGTTCTGTGTGTGAGGCATGGCTGGCACAGCTCAATGATTTGCTGTAGATTGACCCTGTCCATCCTATAGCACTCCACTATCTCCAGCTCATGTAGGCCCTGGTAGGTTACCCTGGGTCTGTACACTCTTCTCCCCCTCATCACTGTGGGTTGGTTGTCAGCATTCTCCTCCTCACCACCCTCAGTCTCTAGCACATATTGATGGAGTAAAGCAGCAGCAGCCTCTAACCTTTTTAGTTAGTTTTGCCAGTTAATTATTCCCTGTCTGTGTACACCGGTGGTGTAGAGTTTGTGGGAAAAAACAGTCTGTAGGGTGTTTGCATAGTTTATAACAGTGTGCTGGGCTGCTGCATGCGTAATTGGCTGATTCTGATACGTTCCACCTGCCAGCTATGCTAGTTCTCCTTGATTGCCTTCCTACTGCTGTTCCCATTCCCAGTTCCTCTCTATCTGAGCCCCGAGGTGGGCCGTGCATACCCAGTGCTGAATTGTAAACAGTGCTGCCATTTTCCCTTTTTTTTTCTTTTTTTTGTTTAAAACCCGGTGTGCGGTGCACACACCCCTTTAGGCTATGTACATACTGCTCAGGCACATCTGACACATACCCTTTCCTTAGCTGTGCTTAGCTAAGGGCAAACACAGGCCACATAACTCCAATGAGCTTACAGCAAGCATGACTCACCCCCTTATGAAGCCATTCAGCTCTTACACTTGCACTGTTGTATTGCTGCACCTACATGGTTAGGTACAAGCTGACACTTTGAAGAAATATGTGATTCAGTATAACTCCTCTCATTTGCATACCCCAGTGTGTAGGTCTTTAGTTACTGCACTAACACGGACCCTTTCCCCTTGACAACCAGTGTTCCCTGGTATTGTTTACATTCTGCATGCCTTTGACTATAATGGTAAAATGCATATTTAACTTAAAATTGACTCTTCTCGTTTTTTTATTTTCATTTTCAGCACAATCCCATTTGCGCACCGCTGCCCTATGCTTAAATGGCCAAGGTCGGCCAAAAAAAGTTTATTTTTTATAATAATTAATCACTTTTCAATGCCAATGACCTTATATTGTACATAATACACGTTTTTCCATGAGCTGTCATGCCTCTGTTTAGCCAGTTACAGAAATGTACTCAGTTATTTTCTGAATACATTTCTGCACTGACACTGGTCCAGTACAGAGACCTGGCAGCTTGGTGGATCGCAAAATTGCCTAATTTGCATGGTTTTCACAAGCAAATGAGGTGATTTGCATATTTGCTGGTTTTCTATGCTAGAACAGTGTAGGACCTCTCATGCACATGAAAACAGCTCTATCCTGAATCGCTCGGTGACCATTTTCCATGCAGGGGTTTCTACACTGTTCCTGCATGGAAAATAAGGCTTCCTGAATCCCGGGAATTGTTTTAGTTAATATTTGACAGCCTAGAGGGGAGAGGTGCAGACCATCCCTGGCAAAGCAGCATGGTCTGTTGACCATCTCCTTCCATGCTGACAAATATTGCACCCCCTTAGAATGACACCAGAAACTAAGACAATTATTAAAATCAATCAACTTTTGCTGGTACTGTGGCATCATCCTTGGAGAAGGTAAAATGTTGCTCAATGCTAGGCTCATACCAGCCTGAGACACATATTCCAAAAGCTCTATGATGTCTCTCTTCATATAGTCTAGGGAGGTACATCGCAGGTCATTTACTCCCACATGGACTATAACTGAGTCATTTTGGTAATTGTGATCCAATGACCTGAGTGCATGCATAATGTAGTGGATCCTAGCCCCTGATAAGCAAATGACCATAATTTTCTCCTTACTCAGCCTGCTGATAGGGACATCAGTGTGTCTCACAATGGAATCTCCAATGACTAGAATGTTGGATGGTGTGCTGACTTGCCTTATGGGCTTAAGGGTAGAGGCTCCATGAGATGTAGCTCTATGTGTTAACGTGGGTGTTGTTTTGAGTTGTTTGGGACTGCTGAGGGTATTTCTTATGTGTACTTTGTCTAGGAGGTCTTTGTGGTTTAGGAAGGTTACATGTAAGTGCCTCAGTATATGTGGGTCTATATGTCTGCTTTGAATTGTCCGTGATGGGTGCAGCATGTGTACTACTGACAACCTTATTGACATTAGGAGTAGTTTTATGTAAGAGCTTTGCCTCCAGTGACATTGTGTAAATACATCTCTCACATACTATATCAGTTTGAGAATTAACTGGTTGTCAGTTAACATGAGGCAATTTCTACATTGCCTCAGGATGCCCATATCTACCAAGCTGGTAATGGAGATAGTAGGAAATTCATATCCATGGCAACAGACCCTTTTTTATTGATTAGATTGCTGGAGTGAGAATATCAATCACTGTCAGGAGTATCTGGTTTGCAACTATGGATACTGCTTATCAATGCAAACTAGTTGTCCTGTGTGCAACTAGATATTGGAGAATTTAAATTGTGCTTTTACAGGAAAATTTTCACTCAAGGTGTCTGAGTCTGTACAGAGCACTGCCAAACACTTGAGGTGAAACTAATACATAGACCCTGAAAACTCAAGGATGAAGTATTTAGGCAGATATTCTTAAGTTAGAAAGAAATCAAGCAGTACTTACAGAAAACAAATAACTAGCAATGTCAAGAATGATGAAAAAAGGGGAGTTACATGAATGGCTACTGCCTGGCTACTACTAATGCTGGTCTCAGCACAGCTTCACTCTGTTGGGATACAATACTCCTTTGCTTCTTCTCTCACCAGAAGCAAAATGTTAGCCCCAATCCCAAGAATAACATTTCCAAACCTTTCAAGGCTTGAGTGATGCTCCCATTAGGGGCAGTGTTGTTTGGGATGTACGTACAACAGAAAGTCCCAAACATCTTGCAAACTCTTCCTTGTTTGGCCAGGAGCATATCCAATGCAATTCGATTCTGCCATGCCACCTGCAAAGTGGCTTCCAGTTGTTCAGCAATACCTTTTAATGCATCTTTGGTATAGTTCACAAAACGCTGCTGGTTATAGTAAATGTAGTTGATCCAGTCCACATTCTTATTGGGTTGAACCCAGACAAAGATGGATGCAAAACCAGCCGCTATTTGGTTTATTGCTTTGTATTCATCAGGCACGCCTCTTGGTACGCCAGTGCTATTGGTGTAGACACCGCTATCGAAAGATTGCTTTGGCGCCTCTCTTTTTCTCTTATTCAACCACCTCGGCTTTATTTCAGGTTCTCTTATGAAATTGCTTGCTGGAACTGGGAAAATGTAGAATGGCAGAATTAACTTTGCAAGTGCACAAGTTCCCTTCCAGGGAATCGTAAGCCTTGATCTGAGTTTGTTGTCTCCACATAACCACCATACATCTGCTAAACTGTAAGTTTGGTTCTCCAGAAATGGATTTTCATTGCCATTCACAGTAACATTGCAATATTTCTGTCCCATATTGCCATAATTCTTTCCTGTGCCATCTCTGGAAATGCACATATACGAACCTGGATAGGAAATCGCTGTAGGCGGTTTCTCAACTTTGCTTATGACTGGAAAACGCTGAGTTTCATTTTTGCATTTATCTTCAGTTTTGTTGAAGAATAACTTTAACAGACACATCAGATTACCTTCAGTTTGCATCAATGGGACTGTCGCTAGTTGCTGTTTACCTTCAGCACAAGAAACACAGTTCTCATGATGTGGCTCTCGGGTACGATATCTAACCCAAGATAACCATTCGTTATGGTGTACGAATCCCGTCTCGAGTAACAATTGTTCTTCTTCTGTGAAGGCAAAATCTGCTTTACTTGTAGCATTTTTAAGGCTTTGTACTTTAAGCTGGAAAGTCCCCAAAGGATCAGTTCCAATTGGAAGAGACACTCTGATTCCATAAACTCCTGAATCACTTTCTTGTGGTGACACGATGGTTATAGTAATTACTTTGGTACCTTGGAAATGTGCAATTTTTATTCTTTGTTGCCTGCTTTTATCTTTCTCTGGTATCAATGCACCACTTGTTTCCCATCCGTTCACATTTGTTCACCACCAAACATTTGACCAGGATGCACAGTCTCTATTGCACAAGTATTTTGCAAGAGTCAGGAAATTATTACTGTTCCATTTAGCACAGTCCAAAATTCCTTCACAAAGTTTTACCTTGAACATAGTAGTAACACCTGTTTGCACTTGAGCACCACCATTCCTTTTTCTCTCACAACTGTTCCTTCTCATATGGACATATTTACTTTCGTCACCAAAATCATCATCAAGTACCAGTTGAACATGGCCATCCTTCCTTTGTAGTCAGACTTTGTGTTCAGGGGTTCGATGGAATCTGACCAACATCAATGGTAGAAGGAAAAGTCTTAAGGTTTTACAGTGGGTGATATGAATCCATGAAGTCCTCTCTGCGATCTTTACAGCCATAGGTGTTGAGATAAGTACTTGATATGGGCCTTCCCACCTGGGGGATGACCAGTTCTTTCTCTTCACAATTCGGATCCACACCCAGTCCCCGGGTGCCACACTTAACAAGGTTTCACTTCTGGAATCTGCAAAGGAGTCATTGGTTACAAGAGACTTGACATTTAGCAGTTTCTTCATATAATCCGCCAGATCCTCACCCCCCTCATGTTCCGCTGGCAACAATCCTTGCCACTGCGGGACGTAATATGGTCTCCCAAACAAAAGTTCAAATGGTGTAAGTCCTTTGTAGGAGGGTGAGATTCGCATGTACAGGTGTGCCAATGGAAGGCACGCAGTCCATGATCTATGTGTTTCTGCCATCAGTTTGCGGAGTTTACTCTTCAGGACACCATTGTGTCTCTCCACCAGTCCGGCTGACTGGGGATGGTAAGCACAATGGTACTTGAGATCAATTTGAAACACTTGACCCAACTTCTGCACAATCTGGTTTACAAAATGAGACCCATTATCACTATAAATGCACCTTGGAAGGCCAAATCGGGGAATTATTTCTGTTGTCAAAAGCTTTGCTACTGTGTGTGCATCAGGATGCTTTACTGGAAAAGCTTCTACCCACTTAGAAAAAGCATCAATTATAACTAGACAGAACCTTTTTCCCTCTAAAGGTGTCAACTCAATAAAGTCCATACAGAGTGTGTGGAATGGATATGGAGGGGTAGGGAATGCCTGCTGAATTTTTTAACTCCCCCCTGAGCATGATACTTTGCACATAATAAACAAGATAAACAGAATTGCTTTGCATAAGTTGAAAATCATTTACATCAAAACACCTTAGACACTATTTGAACCATTGTCTGTACTCCTACATGGGCAGGTCCATGGCTAACCAATGCAGCATACCTAAAAAGGTTTGAGGGTAATACCATTTTGCCATCTGATGCCCTATACAACCCATCCTGTTGAGTGATACCATATTTCACCCAACAACGTTTCTCTTTCTGTGTTGTCAATGTTTGCATTACTTTTAGTGTCTCTAAGTCTAAGAGGTGTCCGGGCTCTAAATCATTGTCATGTAAAAGCAAGTCATTTTCTTGAGCTGCCTTTTTTGCAGCCATATCAGCAAAAGCATTTCCCCTAGAGACAGGATCTTTTTTGTTAGTATGTGCGGAACATTTACATATCGCTATCTGAAGTGGTAATTGCACTGCATCTAACAACTGTAAAATTAAATGTCTGTGATTTATTGGTTTGCCTGTCGCTGTAACCATTCCTCTATTCTTCCATTGTTGAGCGAAAACATGTACAGTAGAGAAAGCATATTGACTATCTGTATAAATTGTCACTTTCTTACCCTCCCCTAAGGTACAAGCTCGAGTCAAAGCCACTAACTCAGCTGCTTGGGCAGAATAAATGTTTGACAATCCTTTTGCTTCCAAAACTTCAGTTTCTGTGGTGACAGCATACCCTACTAGTGTTTTTCCTACAGTGTCCTTCTTTGCTGATCTGTCTACAAACAAAACAAGATCAGAATCTACCAACGGAATATCCGTTAAATCTGGTCGGGGAAGTACTTTGTCATGAATGCTCTCTAAACAAACATGTGGAGTACCTTCTTCTGGAGTCGGCAAAGGTGTCGCAGGGTTAAGAGTAGTACATCTTTCTATGGTCATATGTGGCTGTGTCAGCAGCACTGTCATACACGACAAATGTCAACTAGGAGATAAAAAGGTTATCTTATCTTGCAAAAGTATAGTAGCTACTGAATGTGGAACTCGCAATTTTAATGGGTGAAACAAAACTAATGATGCTGAGGCTTACACTGCCATGGCGGCTGCCACTACAGCTTGAACACAATGCGGCAATGCCCTTGCAACAGGATCTAATCTGGAGGAGTAGAAAGCTATCGGTCTCTATTTATCCCCATGTACTTGTACCAGAACCAAAGTCATATATCCTCCCTTACAATCAACCATTTGTACAAACTGCTTAGAATAGTTCGGAAAACCCAAAACAGAGGATCCTGCTATCAATTGCTTAATTCTATTAAATGCTTGTATTGCCTTATCTGTCCACTGTATATTACTTTTAGCTGCCATGGGAGTGTCATAGATCAGTGCGGTCAATGGCCCTACTTCTTCAGCATAATTAGGAATCCAACTTCTACAAAAATTAGTCACACCTAAAAACGACATCATCTCCCGCTTAGTCATAGGCATAGGTGCTTCAAGCATTGCTTGTTTTCTTTTATTTTTCAATTGTCTACCTTCCTGCGAGACTAAATAACCCAAGTACTTTACTTGTGCTTTCCACAATTGTAACTTCTCTTTATTTACTTTATGTCCTTGCTCAGCTAAAAAACTAAGAAGTGCTAGGGTATCCCTTTTACAACTTTCCTGCGTGGGTGAGGCCAATAAAATATCATCTACGTACAACAGAACCTGGCTTCCCTCTGGGGGAACAAACTGAGCTAAATTTGCAGCCATTTCTTGTGCGAATATTGTCAGACTCTCACAATAACCCTGTGGCAATCTGGTGTATGTGTATCTTTTACCTTGGAAAGTGAATGCAAACCAAAATCTACTCTCCTTATGTAGTGGTATGGAGAAAAAGGCATTGCTTATATCTATGACAGAAAAATATCTGTGCTGAGGTAGTAAATCATTAAGTAATGTATAGGGGTCAGGGACCACCGGTGTTCTTGGGATCACAGCTGAATTAACTGCTTGTAAATCCTGAACCAACCTCCATGACCCATCTGGTTTCTTTACAGGAAACAACGGAGTACTGCAGGGTGAATCTGGGCATTCAACAAGAATTCCTACCTGTTTTAGCTGTTCAATAACTGGTTTAATTCCCTCCTCCACTTGCTTACTTAGTGGATATTGGTGCTTACGAGGTCTAAAACCTGACTTTGCAGTTATACAAACTTCACCTGCTGTTTTCATTAATCCTGCATCTCCTTTACCTTTTGACCATAAATCTACAGGCAAGGCACTTAACGCACTATCTTCCTCTTGAGTTAGGAGGATTTGTCATGCCATTTTTGTTTTGTCATCCCTGAGGTGCATACTTGGTCATGCCCAAGTCACCCAATTTAATCTTTGTACCTGGATCTGTTGATCTTTCAACTGACTTTCAGACATTGTGTTCCAAATCGTTACCTTTTTTGCCAAATCTACCCAATGTGTCCCCACTGCTTTAATAACTGAGATATGTGGGCTATAACTTGAGCGATATAAAGAACTCATTTCCTTAGTCAAAGTACAGGTTACTACTGTATTACCTTGCGTATCCCAAAACATATCATTCAAAATTATCCTTGCACACTTGTGCTTAAAGAATTCTTTTTCAAATTCTTTATCCGGACCAGGGGCCTTATAGAACATTGTACAATGTAAGTGTGCTGCAACCTGCGGTGACCCGCTCCTAGATTTACTTAGAGCTAGATTGATCAACTCAGTATCAACCCTCCCCGGGCCATCTGAAATCAAGTCTAGGCTATACCAGTAAAACAAGTCTTGTACTCCCTGTACTACTAAGCCATCCGCTAACCTTTTTGCCTCAATACCTTTAGGTGTGGGAATTGCCGCTATTCCAAACACATGCATCAAATCTCTTCCTAGCAAATTAACTGGACAAACTTTTGATATAATTACCCTACACCGAACAGTTTGGTTTGTTTGTGGATCTGTGAACAGTAGAGGATGAGACAGTGGTTCCTTATAGATTTTCCCGTTTGCCGCTTTTACAAGGACAGACTCATCTGTTTCACAGTTCAGAGGCAGAACTGCTGGACCCAAAAGTGTACGCGATGCACCTAAATCACATAAAAACTCCACTTTTTGTCCCTCAACCAAAAACTCTATCATGGGTTTCTGATCTAGATGCATAGCAATACCCAAATTTGCCAGGTTTATGACTTCACAGTCACAATCCCACCCTTCCATTAGAGTGTTCTGACATTCATCATAGAGAGTGTCTGCCTCTTCATTATTCCCATAATGAAGATGGCGCCTTTCTTTACTATCATATAGTCATGCGGAGCCCTTGTTTGTAAGCTGTGGGGGATGTTGCCACTCTTCACAGTCGGTATCGAAATGCCCACGTCTACCGCATTTAAAACATTCGCCATGTTTTAACCTTTCCCTATAGGCTGAATGTCCACCCGGTTCATTTAACGTATCCCATTATGGGCCCCCATGTTTTTATATGCCACCACGGAGCCCTTGCCCCCTTTGGTCCTGTACTAAGAATATACCACCACCATCCCCTACTGCCAACACTTGTACTTTCTTTTTCTTTTTTAGATTAAAATGTCGCTCAGCATGCCGTGCATATTCAAACAAAGGTTGCAGTCTACATGTTCTGTGATCTACCATGTGCTTAGTAATAAAACTACTTATCGGAGCCTTACAACCTTTAAGAAAAGCATTTTTCAGTTGCTGTTCATATGGACTATCATTAGTCTGATCCTGCGGAATCATCATTCCACAATGGTTATTGAACACTTCTGTCAGTCTTAGAATATAATGATCCACAGATTCATCATCATTTTGGATGCACTGATTTATTACTGTCCAATCTGCTCTTGGACGCCACTTATCAGAAATTCTCTTTAACAGATCAGTGATTCGTGTGTCTAACACCCCAGAAATATGCTTTAATGTAGTTCCGTCATCTGCCTTACATGTCCAAGTACCACAAACTAAGTGCCAATCTGGACCTAAGATTTGTCGCACTACTTGTTCTACTTCTAAACCATTTAGATGATAACTTAAACGCATATCAACTATGCCCGCAGAAAACTTTTGAAAATTAACCTTGGGATGAGGAATACCATCCGTAGCTCGTTTTATATCCTCTCTAGCCCAGGGACGATAAACTAAAATAGTTGGTTCTTGTCCAACATCTCCTGCTTGTGGGTTTGCAACTTGTATTAAGGGAAGAGCTTCTGAATGGTCAGAAAGTTTAATAGCCCAACATCCTTGTCCTGCTGGTCCTGACCTTAACTGCATAGGTTGGTCTACCTGTTGCAAAGCAACCTTAGGTACTACGGGAATTTGTGAGTAAATTGGAGGGGTCACAACATTTCCTTGAGCAGCTAATAACCCACCCTGCTGTACAGATCCCACATCTTCAGACTGATATTGAGGAGGTATGGCAGCAGCAATTTCACCATAAGCTGGGGCAGTTGCCTGCCTTTGTACTGCACAAACTGTATGCTCATCCCCCTTATCTAAAAATAAAGCTACTTTTCCACTTGGCACCAGTGATCCCTTTTGATTTATTTTTTTGTTTTTCCTGACACTGTTTTTCTCTTATAGCTCGTTTATTTGCTTCTTCTAACCATTTTTGTGCTTGTGGAAATCCCAATTGTCTCTGCTTTTTAGTTCTAGTTCCTGCATCTCTTTTCAAATCTCTAACCAATTTTGCACGGGCATTTTCATTCAGTGTACCATCAAAATCATATTTCAGCTTCCACTTTCTCAAATATTTAACATTATTTTTGTTTAAACTTTTCATATACTTAGCATCAACATTTAAACAGGCATCACTCTCACACTTGCAGCAACTTGAACCCATGTTTTCCTAGATTTCTTATTTTAGGACTGTATATTTTAGGACTGCATCAAAATTATTTTTACAGGGCTTATTACAAAATGGGGCTATCTTAACGGGGATCCTAACAAAATAACAGGTAATCCTAACAAAATAACAAGTAATCCTAACAAAATAATAAGTAATCCTAACAAAATAATCTTAACAATTATTCCTACCCGCCCTTAACTAAAAAAACCCCTGTTGACAAGTTTAAATTAAATTAAAAGAAAAATTGTTTTTCATCCTACCTGAACCAGATGAGACTCCGTTTCCCCTTTTGGTTCAGAAACTGCCCTCAGATAGGGATCAGAGAGCGGCCGGCCTCTTTCCAATGACAAATCAGTCGGAGGGCTTTCTGTCGAGGGAATCTTAAGATGAGAAACCCTCACCTGCGCAGGTTTTTTGGTCTCTCTGTCGGTCTGATCTGTATCTTCATAGAGGTTTTCGGTCCGAAGGACCAAAATGTCAGAAGAAAAAATTCAAGCGAGTCACATCTGCCTCAGGTGATGAAAAACTTCTTTATTTGGAGCTAACCAGATTACAGCAGCATGTTGGCCAAGATGATCTCAATCTGATCAGCTTGTTTACTGACATCATCTTTTATACTTTCCTGCTACTAGCCAAAATAGCTTTTGTTACATTTCTAGCAGTTGACAGTAGGCTATGAAAAACATCTAGGATCACAATTTACCTCAGAAAAGAATGTTTTACCTCAAAACCACAGCTAGTGTAGAACGTTTACCTCAAAACCACAGCTAGTGTAGAACGTTCAAATAGGTACAGCATACTTAGTTCAACAGTGATAGCTGGAATTTTCCAGAGCCTGCCTCAGTATAGAAAACAGAGGTTATTCAAGTTCATAAGCAAACTACATCTATCATAGATAAAGCCCATCTTTAATAAACATGGTTCAATGACCTTTTCTTACCAACACTTCAGAAAATGGCATATTCATTTTGCTAGATGGGAGAAAGAGACAAATAATAGTATGTTTTAAAACTTTTTCTCTTAACAATACCGACTGTAAGTTTCTTTCATCCTGGGATACATTCTGAATTTCCATATCAGTCATTACTGTGTCAGGTGATCTCATACTTTTAAACAATGTGCGCTTATCAAAATATCCCTTGTGTCCTTGTTCAGACCATCCCCCGGATTCATGAAGCTCGGCGCAAGGCCGGTGTAAGGCCTGCGCCAGCCGTGCGGCGTATATATGGTGTAGTAGCACCATATGCATATTAATGAAGGTGCGCTGCCACCACATCCACGTGCATAGGACACGTGTGCGAGTGCATGGGGCATTACTAAGCTGCGCCCGGAGGTGTGTCAATGTCGGCTGTCGATGAGCAACCTAAACTGCTGAATATTATAGTCTGCCTGCAATAGTAATCGCACCTATCAGTGTCCATGGATAATGAAATGTATGCAAAGCATGCAAGACAGTTCCCGGGCACACAAAATTGAGAACCAAACAGAAATGCATGCAACACAATATGAGTTTCCGTCCATGGAACAAATGATATTTAAAATTGTGTGTCTGTAATGTACTGCACTGTAAGTAGCTATACCCAGTGGAAGTGAAGTGCATCATGTCAGCGCGCTGCCAATACACACATCTAGCCCCATGGGCAGGGTCACTAGCAGTCCCACAGTGGTAGTGATAGTACACAGCTGGGCAGTTGTGGCCATATAACAATCATAAAGAAACCTGACAGTCCATATTGTATACCAAACTCACACAAACATATGAATATTAAAATGTGCTATACACATGAACAGGAACGTAACCGGCACATACACATAGGATGCTATATGTGGAACTGGGACATCCAAATGCAGAACCCATGCATGCAAATGCAATACGCAACATCCCCTGTATAGCACATAACCCGCACCTATGTCCGAATGTCCACCAAATCCAGCTACCAGCCTTGCGCAGCTGTACACCTACACATAGCGAGTATTCCCCATATGTAGTAGGAAGTATCGTCCTAGGCAGTGTCAGGATTGCAAATATGTATCCCACATTTGTAAACATCCCATCACAGTTACGTAAATCCAAATACCCGTGCGTTCATGTTTTGGCAAAATGTGTGTACATCCCGCGTGGGATAAGTAACCTGTTGAAACCTCAGAGTTGTTTACACGCCACGGTGTCTAGTACTGTACACATCTGGACAAAACATGTATGTGTAGTCACGGTACTGTTCAGTTTCTAGACAGACATGCAAAACATACTACGCAGGATGGAACACCTGTCCACCATGCAGGTCTCCCCACTAGGGTTGCCACCTGTTCAGATGCCCAAGGTGGGACATCCTTTGTAGAAATGTGAGAATTTGCAGGATAAAACATACCCCGGCCAGTGCAAAGGACAGAATTACACTTGTTTGCCAAGATAAAAGCTTATTTCATAGCATTTGAATTGCTTATGCTATCCCAAATAATAGTTATGTGTTTCAGATACAAAATACCTGTATCATGCAACTATTAAAGAAAATAAGAAATATACTTTTGTCTTAAAATCACAGGACATTTGCCATGTCTTAGGTTTCATCGCAGGACACAACTGTCCAAAGTGGGACTTCCCCTTGCAAAGAGGAACAGGTGGTAACCCTACTCCCCACTGAATTATCGACAGTATATATTCAACTCAATCACATACCGACACCACCTCTCAACCTATTACAGCAACAAAATCTGGACAAAGCCTAAAATGATGGGTGGACAAATAGGGACAGATGTAAATACTGCTCTCACAAACTTTGAAAGTTCACAGAATAATAGTATGTACATTAGCATGAAATGTTGTGAAGGATGTGGGGTAGTCCCCGAGTATTACAGAGGTCCGTACATTTTTACTGTAACAAACCTTCACATATGTTTACTGTACTACTGCATACCTGTAGTTAATTCATAGTTAATTCATGTGCAAAATAATAATCCTCATATGAATGAATACAGGAAATAGTCAAATGTGAATGGGAACACCACTCACCGTGGATTATGTATTGTAACCACCCCACCCATATTATGTATTGCCAACATTATAAGCTGCTGACAGGTGCCCAAACACCTGTGTCTGTAAACACAGGTAAAATAATGTGAATGGGAACACCACTCACCGTGGATTATGTATTGTAACCACCCCACCCATATTATGTATTGCCAACATTATAAGCTGCTGACAGGTGCCCAAACACCTGTGTCTGTAAACACAGATAAAATGTTTAAAATGGACAAACTCTGTCCATGTGCTTTGTCTGACATTTGAACATGGTCAGGGCAGTTCCGTTCACCAGGCGGACAAGCCTAAACCCAGATCACCACATGAACACCCTGACAATTAAAGACTTGTATGTGTCAGGACTATAAGCCTTGGGGTTCTGAATATTCTTGCAGTGATTAAATATGCAGCTTGGGTCCAGAGCAGTAGGGAATAGGGAATGTGTAATATGTAGTACCGCATTTTTCCCAGCAGGAGAATGGATGCCTGTGTCGTAAGTGAAGCGGTGAGGCATATGTTAATGTAGCTATGTACTATGGGTATGCATATAAATGAGTCAGAACACCAAAAGTATAGTGGTTACAGCATCCGGCCAACGTGAATGCAGTCCCGGTTCAACTACGACTACAGCACATATAATGTTAAAGTGTAATGAATGCGTCTGTGCTGTACAGACATTTAAATATGTAAAGGTGAACGTGTGTTTCGCATATGTCCGTTAACTGGATTACAGATAATTTACTGGTACTGTCACAAGTAATAAAGCCCACGTAAGCACAAAGACTTAGTAAACATATGTAACCCACAATAAGGATATGCATGTGCGCCTGCGCGTAACCCACAATAAGGAAATGCAAGTGCGCCTGTGTGTGATCCGCTCACAGCATAGTAAATGAATGCTGTTTTCCCCACGTTAGATATACATGGCTCAAACCTGTTAAACCCGTAAAGTATGAAACCGGACAAAGGCATGCAAACTACCGGTACAAATAGGGACAAACCCCAGATATGTGCCAGAACAAACATAGAAAGTGGATAGAATAATGGGTGTGTCAGTAGCATGGATTCTCTGAAGGGTATGCAGTCGTAACCTGAACTGCTTGCCAGTATTTCCCACCATAAGTCTTAAATGAAATGCCACTACATTGCCAGATAGACACAAGTTTATGTAAAACACACCGAAGATAAAGAGGCAACCAGCTGTACACTCTGCGACAATCTGTACAGTGGAAAGGTATGGTATGGATATAGATATATGTGTATACATATAATCCACAGACGTAAACCAAAGCAAATTATGAAATGAGGATTGTACATGTATATATGTATACACAACAAACATATGTCCCGTAGATATGACATATGTACATAAATAGGCCACGTTATAGCTAATATGGGTAGACAAATAGTCATGCACGAAAGGTGAATAAACCACTGCCTTCCAAACCATTGGCCAGAAAGTGACAGTCCAGCAAGTTCTACACTTTAAACATGCATATAGGTGTCCATTGCAGGACCCCAAAAATTGATCCATACGTAGTGTCAACCGACATTGACGCAAAATAAGTGACCTCAGCAAATACGATATAGCTGTACATGCAACAGTAGCAGGTGCAAGGGTAATGACACATGTGTCGATAGAATGTATGACGTACGAACTGATATCCGGAGAGTGGGGAGTGCATATAAGTGTATCCACACTTCCGTACCGCTCACATTAAACATGTGTAATGGGTACTGTGGAGGGTTGTCAGGTATGGGAATCATGGGTATGCAGAAATGGGCCTAGGTGTTGTTTGGCAGAGATTTCGTAGGCCCGCCCTGTGGGAGTGATGTGGGTATAGCACACGCCTATATTCTCAATAATGGGGCAAACCATCCACTGGATATTGCGTAAACCATTTTGGGAATATGTAGGGCCCTATATCAGTGTCATGTAGGCGATTATCATGGATGGACATGCGTACGACCAAGATGGTAACCATAACTGGCAAACTGTCAGAATAAGACAGCTGCACTAAGGCATAGTACATGAAATACAAATAGGGACTATATTAGATATACCCCAGACAAAGTCAGAACGTTGATAGAATACTGGTGTAGCCAGGAATACAACTGTTATGAGTGTTACTAATCATGTAATAGAAACATCAGTCACTATTATCTAACCGCACAGTTCGTAATGCCTTGCCAGCAATTTACCAGAAAGGCACATTACTATGACAAATGTAACAAGGGCAAAGGTCAAACATCAGGGCGTTTACCCATAATGTGTACAGGTTAGGGGTATGAAGGTAACCTGTCCAAAATACATGTACAGAACTAGTGATACTAGGTGGACAGGTGAGAAGAAAGACATCAGGACAAATGAGAAAACATGTACAAGTCATACGTATGTACTCCGACAAATGTGAATGACAACGTATGCCATGTGAAAGTCAATACGGAAGGTTAATAGACTCAAAAGAAATGTGTCCCTCGGGGTGCCATGCAGTGTCACCGTTACAATGTCCAGTCCCCCATACTCGTACGTGAGCTCTGCCACTGACGGAAAGCGCAAATACCGGCATATACATACGGTACATGATAGACTAATTAGTGTGGATAAGCAGCTGTTGGCCTGTGTGAGGAATACAACCCTCTTGGTGGGTGTGTCCTGCAATATAAATGTAATGGCACGTGGCCTGTGATGCCACCATACAGTGTGTGTATTGGTGTCAGAAAGTTGATATCTTGTATCAGACACATACTCCGCAACTGTACAGATTTACGCAGAATGTGCAGAGTTCTGCCTCATATGTTTGGTGTGTTCCACGTAACATCAGTACCATTCTGGCACATTCCTGATAACTGAAGTCATGAAATAATGACAAACATGTGTGTTTAAGACACCAAATCTGTCAGAAAAGTCATACTAATGCAAAACCTATTATTGTGTCAACTATCTACGTTTGTAAGAGCAACATGTCAATACTTGTCCCACTATCAGTTAAGGCTTTGTCCAGATGTTTGCTCTAGGAGGTGGAGTGGTATGATCAGAAACAGATACATGTGTGAGGAAACAGCATTATCGACTGCAAGATAACGCAGAAGGTATGAAATGTGCTGCAGTAGGACGTTCAGTACTGTCCGCAGGTATGTGCTGACATGTCAAATGACACAGCAGTCTACATGAAGTACCTATAGGGCTGTCACCTTTACAAATGATGATAGTGGGACATACCCACAGCCATGCACACAGCACAAATAGACATACACACAGCAAAACTAGGCCATGATACATGAAGCCTCCGGCGTGTACAAGTACAGTGAGAGTACAGCAAGGATAGATGTCTGCCAAGATATACAGCAAACGCCTGTAAGGGCGTGTAACATCGCCCGTAACACGGACGTTGCATGGACAATGTTGGGATTTGCAACATACCCCATTGGTATGTGAAAGCTATGCAAATATGCGATACATGAAACAGTCAGCTGTCCATGCAAGAGCAGAGTTATGGGCAGAAAATATATATATATATATATATATATATATATATATATATATAGAGAGAGAGAGAGAGAGAGAGAGATACAGACACACACACACACACACACACACACACACACACACACACACACACACACACGTGGCAGGGTTGTGAGCAGAACACGAACGTAACCACTATACCACACAACAGCATTATGCAGTGACAGAACGTGCAACCATGAGTAGTAGATCACGGAAATCACACAGGCATACGTCTAGCCTGTAGACAGCGGCATCAAAGGCAAAGATGCCGCACAGATGTTATGGTGAGTGAATACTGTAAAAGCAATGTACTGTTGTCATGCAGCTGGAAACACACACACACACTTGGCAGGCCTGGTAATCAAACTTACACATAACTACCCTATCACACTACAGCATGACGCATTTACAGAACGTGCTACCGAGATTACTAAACACAGCAGACACACAGACATTCTTCTAGGTGCGTGTCAACATCCGTAAAGACGTCAGCAGGATATATCTGTGGTGCGAAGCGTCTAAAAGCATAATCTGAGTCCCCAGGTGGACGGGAGCATGCATACACACACAAACACACACACACACACACACACACACACACACACACACACACACACACACACGCACACACACTTGGCAGGCCTGGGAATCGAACTTACACCTAACTACCCTATCACACTACAGCATGACGCATTTAAAGAACGAGCTACTGAGATTACTGAACACAGCACTCCCAGAGGCATACTTCTAGGTGGGTGACATCATCCGCAAAGGCAAAGACGCTGATAGGGAATGTATGTGTTGTGAGGCATCTAAAAGCATTACTGTGTCCCCAGGCAGCTGGAAACACACACACACACACACACACACACACACACACACACACACACACACACACACACACTTGGCAGGGCCGGGAGTTGAACATACACCTAACTACCTTATCACACTACAGCATTACGCATTTACAGAACGCGCTACAGAGATTACTGAACACAGCACTCCCAGAGGCATACTTCTAGGTGGGTGACATCATCCGCAAAGGCAAAGACGCCGATAGGGAATGTATGTGTTGTGAGGCATCTAAAAGCATTACTGTGTCCCCAGGCAGCTGGAAACACACACACACACACACACACACACACACACACACACACACACACACACACTTGGCAGGGCCGGGAGTTGAACATACACATAACTACCTAATCACACTACATCATTACGCATTTACAGAATGCGCTACCGAGATTACTGAACACAGCACTCCCAGAGGCATACTTCTAGGTGGGTGACATCATCCACAAAGGCAAAGACGCCGATAGGGAATGTATGTGTTGTGAGGCATCTAAAAGCATTACTGTGTCCCCAGGCAGCTGGAAACACACACACACACACACACACACACACACACACACACACACACACTTGGCAGGCCGGAGTTGAACATACACCTAACTACCTTATCACACTACAGCATTACGCATTTACAGAATGCGCTACCGAGATTACTGAACACAGCACTCCCAGAGGCATATTTCTAGGTGGGTGACATCATCCGCAAAGGCAAAGATGCCGATAGGGAATGTTTAGAGAGTGAGCAGTCTGAAAGCATATTACTGTCCCAAGGTAGACGTAGACAAACACATGGCAGTGCTGTCATCAGGGCAACTAAATATCTACGGAGCACTACAACACTAAATAGATACGGGATGCACCACAGACAGTACACCCTTCGAGACAGCAACCAGTGTGTTCAATGTAGGCATCCATTGTGACATTGAAAATGGACATCTGTTGCCTGGATGACCACCATGGCTATACAGGATGTCAATGGCCATGCCCACACGCTTAGTATCACACGTCTGTTTGGAATGTACTGTGTGTCCATCTACATAATGGCATACTGGGCATGCTCACACACTTAGCAGTTGCAAAGGGCCGTCTTGCATGCACACGGATTCTAATCATGGAAGGGCGCAGTTTGGAATGTACTGTGTGTCCATCTACACAACAGCATACTGGGCATGCTCACACACTTAGCAGTTGCAAAGGGCCATCTTGCATGCACACGGAGTCTAATCACGGAAGGGCGCAGTGTGGAATGTACTGTGTGTCCATCTACACAACGGTGTACTGGGCATGCTCACACACTTAGCAGTTACAAAGGGCCGTCTTGCATGCACACGGAGTCTAATCACGGAAGGGCACAGTGTGGAATGTACCGTGTGTCCATCTACACAACTGCGTACATGGACTGTACTGTGTGTCCATCTACACAACAGCATACTGGGCATGCTCACACACTTAGCTGTTGCAAAGGGCCATCTTGCAGGCAGATGGAGTGTAAACACGGAAGGTCTCAGATTGGACTGTACCGTGTGTCCATCTACAGAACTGTGTACATGGACTGTACTGTGTGTCCATCTACACAACAGCATACTGGGCATGCTCACACACTTAGCTGTTGCAAAGGCCTGTCGTGCATGCAGATGGAGTGTACACACAGAACGGCACAGAAGGGCACAGTAAGGTATAACTGTCCTCACGCACAGGCGGTCACACATGCAGTGACCTGTACACACACAGCTGCCATCACAGTCGTCACAGGTGCAGGTCACACATGTACACACTGCAGTGTACACTGTAGCTGTCAAGTCAGCACAATGTCGTCGGTGCAGCACTACACATCCTTACAGTACCACAACACCATGTGACACATGACCACTGGGCTGTACAGAGGTGTACACCAGCTGTGCAGAGTACACATGTACCAACAGGGATCCAACAGGTGTTATGCATTGCAATGATACCAGTATACATGAACAGGTCGGCTCAAGACATACCACGGCCCTTACACAGCTGTGACACCTGACTGTTGCTGTACACCAATGAACACATGTTTGGATATGTCATACATGTGATTGTGTGGATGTGTGCATGGACTGCACACACAACACATACATACATAGCCTTTGATGTACCTCGTGCATAACAGTGGCCTAATCAATGCTACACACCCGAATGGAAGGTGGGCCCATGTCTGTTGAATGCTCACACTACAGGGGGTAGCAATATTGACCGGGACACATACCCTTGTACTGGTTACCTATGACACCCGTGATATCATACCACAGTCCATGTGTTATGTATGTCAACATACATGTCCAACCATAGCAATGCATACAAACATGGCAACAGGAGACACATGTGACATCTGTACTGTGCATGCAGCAACCATGCATGTGCAGTGGCCGATGTCCGTAACATAGTTGCACCTACCTACAACATGCAGTCGCAATGCAGACCCATCATTGACACCTGTATACAGTGACATACAAACAGCACGTATGGAGGGATGTGTGTACATAACATGGTGAACCACCTGTGTAGATGTATGTGTGCAGGGGGTGGCTCACAGTTGTGTCACACACCATCCTATCATGCCATGTGCAAACAGTATGCTATGTTGCTGTTACGTGACGGTGCTGACATAATGCATACACAGTGGTCAGGTGTCACCAACTATATGTCACATGGCACCTGTAACACCTACAACCTCCCGTGTGCATATAGCAGCACATTTGCCAGATATAGCATTGGTACACATAATGCAATCAATACCGCTGCATGTCTATCAAACGTGGCATCGTATGGCAGGTGTATCATTCCCAGCACTGCCATGTGTGTCCGAATGTGTGACCAGAGATGCCACATATCATGGGGAATATGTTCTAGTTGTTACACATCCCTGTACACCGTTGTATAGATCTGTACATACGTCAGTGTGGGAAGTATGACGTCGGCCGGTGAGGTGCATCACACACATCGGCTGTCCGTATACACATGTGTGGTCACCACAGTGTGTGTGTGTCTGTATGTATGTCTGGTGCTTGGTGTGAGGGTGTATGCTAATATACGGTGAGAAATGATCACTAACCCCACGTGGTGACTAACCCATAATGGTGATGCAGTGCACTACCCTGTTGATGCCATAGGTCCCAGCCATACTGGCTACCTGTGCATGTTCCTTCTCTGTGACACGCCGTGTGGGTGCATAGTACTGTGAGGGTGATGACCACATAGGCAAGGGTCCCCACCTGCACACTATGGGGTGTGCATTATAGTGGTGTACACCCCATGAATGTGGCCATGTTCCCATACTGTTACAGGGTCCTACTGCTGCACAGTGTGGCCTCCAGCTACCAAGTGACACCTCACATCATCATTGGCCAGACCGCTGTGTACAACCCTGCACTATGTCACCATACCTGTAATGTGTCCTGCTATGTATGTCACGTCTCTGTTCAGTGTAGCCTGTGGCACTGACCACATGCGTCAGGTGCAGTATATGTGCGGACATCTGTGTCATGTTGGTGTTTCCAACAGTCAGATTGAGGGTACATGTAGCATGCTGATATTGCCAGATGTGCCTGTGAGTAATCCACAGTTACACGTGGGGGACTGCAAACACTGCTACCTGTAGGCACATGCAAGTACACCATAGGAGGGAACCAGGGTCTCACAATCAACATGGTGCTACAGATGTAACCGAGACACATACCGTGAACACATCACAATGCATGCTGCACCTGCACTACATGGTATGACCAGTGCATGTCGACAGTACACAACCTATGTCACATACACATCTCTCAGTATTCACACACAACCACTGCAACATACACACCCCTCACTATGCATACACAGGTAATATTACATACACCTCTCACTAAGCTGTTCACCCTGTGCATCAGAATATTTGTGCATAACCCTGCACCAATGGTGTGGATGACAGGGATGCGGCACATGCTTCATCATATGCACAGGGTGATATGTTTGCCAGGGGCATAGGCTGCACCAATGGATAACATCATGTGTGTGTGTAAGGGCCGGTGAGTTGATTGGACATGTCTGTTCAGAATGCATGTGGATGTTGTGGAGCCCTACAGTTGTGTTTGCTGTGTGCGTGTATGTGTGTACACAGTTCTGCCATTTGTGAGGCCTACACGGGGTATAATTGACAGCCCCAGATTGTACAGAGCAGGTTGTACAGCTCACTGTGTCCGTCCATGGCCACGTGACCTGTGCCTGCCTGGGGTTGCACGGGCACTACCAGGTGGAGGTACAGAGTGGCTACTGTCCAACGACACATGTCTGCTGGAACCGTGTCCCCATTGAGAATGTCCAGGGCCATGTCCACATGGCCTGCTGTGTCCTGGTGTTGACAGCGCAGCACCAGCTGCACTGCTACTGCTACCGGCACTATGGGAGCGGGCATGTGAGGTGGCACACTCACGTCGACCTACACTAGGTGGTGTTGCTGGCCTACGTCCACGTGGCCTACTCCTCACTCCTACCAGATGTTCCAGCACAGACAGCTCCCACTTGCGGATTGCCATGCCTCGGTCAAGGATTCCGACCATTTCACCTAATCGCCTATCCAGAACATCAGCAATCTGCTGTTGAGCATTTGCCAATGCCTGGATGTTGTCATTTAGGGTATGGGTAGCAGCCCTCTGCAGCCTCTGCCCTTCTCTGTTCTGCCATTCAGCATGTGCCTGTGCCATCATTACAGTCTGGAACATGCGTCTGGTGATACCAGCTGCTGTGCTCTGTCATGCAGGTGCATGTCTGCCAGAGGTCCTCCTACGAGCAGCACCGGCCACATGCCTGTGTGGCACATCTTCAGTCATTACACTGATACCATGGTGTGTAGACACACCCTCTGTAGCCACCACACATTCCTGTTCCAAGCTAACAGACGCTGACTGTCCTTCCTCTATGGCCACTAGTGATGCGGCATGTGTTGGCAGCAGAACTGTGTGCAGGGAAGAGGGGAACATAGCTGGGATGGTAACCATTGGCATAGATTCAGCCCCTGACAACCCTGCCTGTACCTCATGCATATGTTCATCACCGCTAGTATCTGTGGGGACACATCAGATGGACCACAGGAGGGTAACGCACCTATATCACCTGTGAATGCAAAGAAATACTGTAAAGTACAATAGACACAGGCACACACACACACACACACAGACACAGACACACACACAAACACAGACACACACAAACACAAACACAGACACACACACACACACACACAGACACACACACAGACAAACACACACACACACAGACACACACACACAGACACACAGACACACACACACACACAGACATACACACACAAAAACACAGACACACACACAAACACAGACACACACAAACACAAACACAGACACAGACACACACACAGATGCACACAAACACAGACACACGCAAACACAGACACACAAACACCATGCATGTGATTTGTCAGATGGCATGCAGCATGCCTGCGATACAGCAGAGGGCATGCAGATCAGACATTAATAGTGTTAGTAAGCATACCTCCCTGGGGTGCACACTACAGCAAGCAGGTGTCATATCGGTAGCCATGCTGTTCACACAATCATGGTAGTAGGCATGTATCCCCATGATACACCATGTGGCCCAGAACAGGATAACAGTACACATGGCTGATGTGACCTTGACATGTAATCTGCTGACATGTGCATTAGCATGCATACATGTCTGACACAATGGTGTCCTGACACATGTACAGCATCATAATGGGCTTCACATTGCAGTGTTGTGTGTATGCCCTACAGATAGAATGCATGTTTAGCAAATGTGCATGAGCATGGGAGGGTAGTGTGAGTCATCTACATTGCTATACAGTGTGAAGTACAGACACTGTGCCATTGCATGGCATTATGAGGCATCTATGTTGCTGTAGAATGCATAATATGTACACATTGCATAGCCATAACTGCAACACAGTCGTGATGTTCAACAGATCGTATATGGTAGACTTCAGTGACACCTCCAGTAGCTGTGCACAGGCTTTTAGGTTGTCCAGTGTACCACATCAACTGTATAATCAGTCAACTAAGGCTATAATTGGACCATGTGTGGACAATGTGCAACAGGGTGTATACACATCCCATGTACTGTGTGGCTACATGTCTCTGGCCATCCCCCATGGCCATGTGTGCACATGTGTTAGCCAATTGTGTGTGATGGCCATCTATCTTACATGTCTGTATTGTCCCATATGACATACACCCATAGATGTCAGATATGTCACAATCCACAGGGCTATGCAGACAACGGGTTGTATGTTTGGTATGTGGGGTATAGGTCATGCGATAGTGTGACAATATTGCAGACAGAACACTACATGTCTGGGACATGTCAGGTGGCACATCACAATGTGTGCACCCAATGCAGGGACATATGACACAATGGTGACACCTGTGGGCTGTCCATATCACAGATCACTGTGCGGTACTGTGTGCGTACCACACATGTTGTTCCAATGCATACTACATATGCCTCCATTGTAGAACACCTCCACCGTTGTATGCACAGCTGACCACACATGTCGCAATGACAAGTACTGTGGTTTCAAGTCAGTGTATCATTTCATTTGTATATATTGCACATGGGTGGCCTGTGTGAATGATGGGTGATGTGACCTGCATATCATGACTGGAAAAAACATCAGGTGTGCAAGTGTTAACTGGCCACATGGCAAATAGATCTACACTGTAACATGCCTGATACTGATGACAGTCTCACCTGCAACTGACTCATGTCTGTGCGGCACGCCAGAGGTACCTGTATAGGGGTGACACACCAGCATGAACATTATCCATGACTGTATGACAGCCACAGGTTGCACTGTGCATGTGAACACATTCACCTGTGTAATAGCATATAGTATGCACATGTGTGCATACACAGCATAGCATACTGTAGTATGCAGCATGTGTGTCCACATACCTTGCATATGTTGTTACTTTACATAATGTACAGTGACACATGCAACTACATGGGATATAATAGCCATATGTGCAATACTGACTTACCAGGCAACTCCAGGCTCATTGGTTGGGAGACACCCACCTCCACGATGGCAGCTAGTGTTTCTGGATGCTGTTCCCTGGGTGTCCACAGACTGGCCAGTAGCTCCTTGGTGTGTGTGAGTGGGGGCTGGGTTGGTGGCCCACCACCTGTTCCACCTTGTTCCCTGGTGATTGCAGTGGCACGCTGTTTTGCATGTCGTATCAAGTCCATGCAGTGTCTGCGCACCTGCCGGTAGGTGCGGTTATGGCCACCCACATCATTCACCCTCCTGCGTAGATCCTGCCACAGGTCATCCTGCTGCTGGGCATGCTGTGGCACATGGCTGAACAACAAGTCATAGTTGTTATGGAGCTGTGGGATGAGGACATCATCCTCCTGGCGGCTGTATGCTGGGAGGCGTGTACGGGGCATTATTTGTAAGACATAATGATGGTGACAGGTCACAGTTTCAGAGATGTACAGAGATACTGCTGCACATACATTTCTGTGACATCTACTACATCTGCACAGTTATCTTTGCAAAGCATCATGACACTGACACGACTGACGTGTTTGTGTCACACACATGTCACACCCATTATGCACTGGATATCATCACCATATATGTGTGTCACCTCATTACAGTGTTCATACTCCATGTAAATGCTGTCTTGCTGTGGGCATGTCTATTTGCCTGCACTTGTGTTCTTACCTATCTGCACATGCCTGGATGTGTCCACGGTAATGCTGTTGACCTGGATGCTGTGTATATGTCACATATCAACACAGACACAGCCGTAATGGACTTGAGCTGTGACAATGCACACATACACATGGACACCTGTACATGCATGTGTTTTGCCATATACATCTACACAGCACTGTACAACTGTTCAACATCCTGCCATGGATCGCCTGTATTGCACATGTGATAGACATGGGACAATGGCTAGTCAGACGACATTCGCAGGGATGGTTATCAACCATAGCATGTGCGGGCATGGTTTCCAAGCTGTAACAGACAGCCATTATGCCACCGCAAGGTGCATCAGTGCCACATTACTGATCCAGTCAGTTGATAGTACATCTACCATGCGGCCATCACACCATGTATGACTGGGATGACATGTGCAACTTTGATGGACAGGGTTGCATGGTATGGTGGGAGTATGTCACATATATGGCACAGGGATTTGTCCAGCCTGTGGCGATCCTAGTATTAGGACAGTGGCTGTCCATGACATATGTGTTATAGATCAGGTTATGGACATGTAGCATGTCCATCATCATGGTGTAGCAAATGTCTTTCTGCAAGGTAGACAGCATGCTGCATAGTGGAGGTGAGGATTGTGAAGGCTGGTATCGCATATCCATGAATAGCCATTACCCCTTATAGGTGGTATGTGATCCAATATTGGTCACCACATTGCTGTATATGCCTGTCCAGTGATCTCCGTGCTCATGGATGGCACCCTGACATGACATGGGTACCTCATATGACTACCTAAGTGGCCTGGAGATGTCACCAAGTCGGGGGGTGCACTGCACAGCACCATCCCTTACACAGTGCCCATAATGTTGTCCACAGCCCAGGTAGTAGTTTATGGGTACAGGGATGTTCACCTAGCGGTGACAATGCTGGTATCATCCATCAGACTGTGCACATATGTCACACACCTCACCCACACAGCCCATTCTGTATGTTGTTCACAACACTGACACAGCTATACTGATAGGTCATGGCCATTCATAGCCTTACATACACAGATGCCTAACATTTGTCTGTGTGGTATGGGCTACAATGAGGGTGGGGTACAACACATTAACCCTGTTCTACTGTAGCTGGCACTGGTGTGATGTGCACATGTCACTCTTGCACCTTTTGTAGTTGTGAGTCTGTCAACAGGCCACTGGTGGAACACTCCTGTGACATACAAAGGTATTTGTAATCAAATATCCATGCTGTCTTGTACAGCTGTACTGCTAACATCTACAGTGATAATGGTTCATGGACATGCACACCATACTCAGCAGGGTTATAGTGCGGTGCCACCCAAAATGACTGTCATCACCACTTGTGGGTTGATATTATCCAACACTCTATCTCTATTGTATGGTCATGCTAGGCACTTGTTCAGAACTTGTGAGCATGTCATGAGCTACTGATTACTATAGCACCCATTCCACACCATTTCCCACAGGTACACTGGCTGTCCTACACTTCCCAGCTTGCTTATGGTACAACAGCTGTTGTACACACGTAACGTGCATATCCTGTGGGACATGGTTGTATATACAGGCATGTCCAACTGTCATGTACCAGTGCTACTGCCTGTCTATATGAGGGATATGTCGTACATGTGGCAATACAGCAATTGTCTCATGTACACATTCAATGCTCACCTCCCAACATAAGACACTACAGCCTGTGGGGGATGCACTTCTGCAGCCGTGCTGGGGGCATAGCTCTCAAGTGTACCTCATTACGAGGAACGTACCTCATTTGGGGTTCTAAAAGGTGCATGTTCCTCAAGGTTCCACATTGAAAGGGTCTGTCACACATTAATTGTTGGAAATTGTTTACCTGCTAGCCATGGCTAAATAGATGGGAATCATATTAATCATTAGAATATGTGTTTTATACTTAAAACCAGCCTATTTTAGCCATCATATGCCCTTCCTAGTTGAAGCTGTTAGTAAGCCAGTTGTAAGTGTTCCACATTTTGCCCATTTGTCACACAGTATGAGGGCTAATGTTCCTAATTTTGGGGACAGGAGGTTGACAGCTATGGCTGGGGGTAATGCTGTCACCAACCCTGACTGCACCTGACAGTCATTTGGGGATGTGTAACATTCGCAACACACCCCACCCATCACATAGTCTCACATGATCTACACCACTGGCCACACCTACGAGGACAACTTGTGCAGTACGTCTCCATACTCAGTGTAGGCACCAGAGGTAGCCCCCATCATGGAAGACAACATCACCAGCTTATAGCCCACAGACTCATGTGTGCCCATCACATACAGCCAATAGGGAGTTATAACATTCACAACACACCAGTCATAGGTGACTCTGTAGGGAGTCACACTGCAGTTCCACACAGAAGGCTACACATGGCGATAGTCACTTACATCTTGCTGTCGGGTAGCTGCTTCTGCAACATAACCTATGCACCCATGCCACACCTCACCAGGTATGATGTGACTGTCATTCTCCATGTTAGTGTGACTGCCCTGTGATGCCACTTCACAGACTATGTGTGCAGGGACATGTAATAGCTCACCAGTCTTATAGCCCTGAGGGTATGGACCCGGCCCTGGGGAGCATTTTGCATTCATCCGGACACGATACCACTGTACAACGACTGACTGTGTCACTTCAACAGTTGCCTATGCTCCTATTGTCATTCCACAGGCATCTGGTATCTGTCCACTTTGACTGACCTGGTCAAACACAATGCTGTGGCACAGATGACTTGCACCTGTCAGCCCTGGGAGTACAGCTCACATGTAAGGCTCTTGCTGCTTCTATACTGCCTGTCTTGCACAATTTCCAATAACTGTTACCGGCAGAACGGGAACTGGCAAGCACGACATGGGGTCATGTGACACAATGCTTGCATCTTACTCTGTGATACACGCAGGCAAGGCACACCTTATAATGCACCACTGAAACATCTCTGCAGTGACTGGGACCTGCCTCTAGGCTCTGCAGAGCACACCTGCAATAACAGGTTATAGACGGACCATACCTTTCAGGCACATACCTGGACCGGCACACCCACAGCTGAGGGGTTCCCATATCCCACTATGTTGTGCACACATCCTGGCTAGTTACTTAGCACAATGCATCAGAGGTGCTCCACGTGCAACTAACTGTGTCCGGGACCACTATACACATTGTAACAAGCTACAGAGTCAACATCATACCCCACGGTTAACATACCGTATTTGTTGGTATATTGGACAGTGGGCCTCAGACAGCTACTACTGATGTGTGACTGACACTACCCCAAACTTAACTGGGATAGCCACTCATGTACCGACACATCCATGAGTCATAACCTCCGCTCTGCTGGATCAACCCATACACACCACCTCCAAGACCTATATTAACCTTGACATGAACACTACCACCATGTGACTGGTGTTACATATGCTAATCAACCTTGTTAGCCACATCCCAGCACCACACCCATCACATCATACACAGTACATGAGTACTACAACACCTACTACAGATGTCTGCTGACAGCGGTTGTTAACGTCATGACACCCGTGCAGATGGACAATGCACATACAAATGCTGACACATACCCCAGTGAACTTCATTAGCATGTACACAACTGCATGGATCATGCTATTCCACACAGAGCCATGATGGTACACACCAGATAACAGACGCCACTCTGGTGGTCATGTTCCATGGACATATGATGTACAACAACAACAGGTGTAGGCTGTTGCACAGTGGTGTACATTCCCATGGGTGGGGTGGCTCACTGGTCAGCCGTGGTAGGGCCACAGGGTCCCTCATCACATACTCCGAGACTAGCTACGTAAAATTGACTGTGACACATTCCGGGGTGTACCACCAGGCATTATGGTGGTGTGTCAGTAGTCGATGGCAACACCCACATCTGCTGTCACATACAAAAGTCACTCTGGAACATTACAGACCCAGGTGATGTTGGCAACATGCTAGAGGATGGATTCAATGCTAACATTACACCCTCTCACTCACTACAGGGCCACAATCCATACAGGAACATTGTGGTGTCCCTGTGGTCACACCTACACAGTACTGAACTGCACTCTATATGTCCTGGGACACTGGCCCCATGTCACCTTCCAACGTCCCAGGCTGTGATGTCCACCAACCTCTGAATGACATGTCTCCCCACTAGGCCACCATATTCAGTAATAGCCTTGTTTCAGACATTGTAGCCCCTGAATGGCACACAGCAGCATTTATCACACTACACACAGGTGGCACCACAATGCACGAGTGGGACTATAGTCCTACACACCTGACTGGACTGTTCTGCATGGCTATGGGGCACATCATCAAGGACATCATTCACAGAGACATTGTTGGCCTCCCATCCTTTGCTGCCACCCGGGTTGGGCTTGTTAGGGCCAGAGCATGGCCTCTACACATGGTGGACTCCTTTCATACAGTTACCAGGGCAGTTGCTGATGGTACGGGAGTCCACACATCCTACATTGTCCTCTCATTGCCTTTCAGCACCATTCTCCATTCTGGTATTGACAACATACACATCCACCTGCACATCATACCCTATGTCTCAAGATGTTATGCAATGTGGCTCATGGACAGGACACACACAGTGAGGCCAGCATACCATAGTACCTACTACATGTCAGGTACATTTGGCATACCACAGTCCTCAGTCATAGGGCCCCTCATGTTCAGTATATGCGTCCCTGCGGTACAGGCTAGCACAGGGGACTTTCCCTGCCTAGCTTTCAAACCCCTGCATACAAAGCACCATGATTGCTCCACCAGCTGATATTGACTCCATCCATACGGGTGTCGCTGTGACAGATACATGATATGACTATCATGGCATCAAGCTGCATGACATAAGGTGCATGAACATCACCTTTGCATTACACCATTCACCCACTGACTATCACATAGATGGTAGTCCCCTACATACATATCACATTGTACATGTTTGCAGTACACACATATGTCGCACCCACTCCTGTGGTTAACGTATTGCCACTGTGGCGTGGATATCCTTCTACGTGGCCACACCTATCTGTACTGGGTGTGTAGCTGGTACATAGGCACCCATTGTACCTCTGAACTCAAGACATCTACACACATTCAAGGGTACACCAACCCATTTAGGGTGTACCTTACACAACAGCTACAGCTTTACATACCACAACATTAACACGCCATAACGTTTACTGAGCTCTGACAGTTTAAGTATGCGGCTGCACTACGGACACCACATCTGTACACATTTGCATACTACATACTCAGGGGTGACCTCTGCTGCTCAGACAGGGCCCATGTCCACAACATTATTAATGGATATACTCCTCATACGCGACATAAGCAGAGGCCACTGTGAGCAACATGCTCATGGATATGTGCACACATGCCACAATGAGTGGGATGTACTTGTGGGTTACATTCCCAAACCGGACACTCACCATGCTTTGGAACATAAGTCCTATGTACATCACGCAGGGACACTCAGTAGCACTGTTCATGTGATACCTCCCTTGGTGGTTGGGAGACACATGTAAGCCTGGGATCACTGCAGTGGCTGTACTGTGCAGAGGTGCAGGTGACACATGGCTCTGCTGTTCACAGGACACTAACCTAGAGAGGTGCCACTAGTGTGAACACTGTAGTTGTGCTTACACATGGACTTGCCAGACTGCATAGTACCCCACTATGCACCTGTGAAGCTATTACATGTCCTTTGTGCATGGTTACTTGGTAGCCCTTCCATTTAGATTAGCTATCATGCTATTACAATGCACCATGCCTACAAGCCATATGTATCCTGTTATTGTACATGCCAATAGACGATACCTGTGGTATGCATGATATGCCTGTTATGCTGTGTAGAATATCTGGCATATCTACCTATAATACTATACATTACACATATTTCACATAGTATCCCATAATGCAAAGCATACTTGCACAGCGGAACCACCTTAGATATGTCATTAACGTTATATGCCCATACACATGTGTGCTGTGACAGTATATCAACATATACTATCCCCTGCTATGGCACGTCCTTGTTGGACATACCCTACCACTGACGGTGGGTTGTATGGAATTGTTCTATTTAATGCCCTCATGTAGCATTCCTTGTGGTATCTGTGCTGTGTACCATGTGTTCCACTGCTGGACACACAGTTTCTACAAGCGTTAGTATGCTCAGCAAGACATCACTACATAAATACCTTTCCCCACTTTATGCATTGCGGACACGTTTAATTAATGCAAACCAGGCTATACATACAGTAAAACTAATTAATACAGATCATGCTATACATAACCTTACATATTGGGCGTTCTACATACCTTGTTATCGTTACGGCATTTCATTTCTATCGCTCTCACAGTGTTTCAACTGGTATTCGGTATGAGCATACGGTTTGAATGTCTGGCAAGTCATCCTTATATACGTCGATACCTGTAACATGTGGATTCATCCCGCCAATTGGTATTCCTAAGCGACTAATTACTTGCATATCAGCTGTGCAGCTACTCCATTCACCAATTATGCGGCAACAGTGGGGTATAATTGAATTCTCCACTTGGGTGTTGCCTATTTGCCCTACCTTCGGGGAGACGGTCTGTATTGTGTTTTGTTATGTGTAATTGCAACTGCTATGCATGGAGACAAGTATACTTTGGATTCATGTCCCCCGTGGATTGTGTGTGACAGGTAGCGTATTTGGTTCAACATGTGGGTGTACCTGTCATCCCACCGTCTGATAACGGAGTATTGCAAACGAAACCTGTAACATGGCTGTTTGTTCCATTATACAATGCCTGCAATTTTGCATGATGCCTTTAATTGTGTCTCTCACATGGTATGTTGAGGGTTCTGCAGATGTAATTGACTGACTGGATGTTTGGGCTGTTATTACAGTCTGTATTGCTTTAGTTTCTAGTGTGGGGGATGTCGGTGGGTGTACGTAGCATATACAGGTTTGTGGGCCTTGCATTTCTACATAATCCGTATATATGTGTGTGGGCTCCGTCCCTAATTAGAGAGCTAACAGTTAGTAGACTTATGTTACGGGATTGTACGTTGGGCCGTTGTTAATTGGTTTCTATATCGTCTGCAGGTGAGCTTGCTACTTGTATACCTCCGATTGCAGCGATATATCAAGGGATATGTGTAAGTGACAGCTATCCCTTGTATTTCTGTCCCAGATATTTCCAGTCATTGTGGTTGTGTTGGTAAAAGAGCCTGTTTGCCATGGGTTGCCACCTTTTCATATGGTCATTGTTGGACACTTGCAGGACACACAGCGGTGTTTATGGCCAACATGTAGCCATGGTCAGTACACAGGTTAGCACATACTTTTATCCTCAATACATATCTATTGTTGTGTGACTTTGGCTACTTATCATATTGCATGTAACATTTACGTTTCTTACATACAGGCATAACTATTAAATACGACTATTACATTATATATGGGACATATTTATGTCCTACCATGTCGGACATTTGCCCTTTGTACTGTTTTATGTCAGGACACACCTGCCCAGGGTGGGGCTGTCCCTCCTACTGTGGGACAGGTAGTAACCGTATGCCTACGACTAGCTATACCCACACCTACCGTACTGATCTGCCTCTGACCTGGCACTAACAAACACATGTTGCGGACACACACAAACATTACAGTCACATGGAGATGCACACGGCACCCTCAACGCACACTTACACAGACTATGTCACTCACAAACACAGTTGAACACGGTACCTACGTGGACCGCAACATCAGCAGCAGTGACTAAATGTCCCTTCATATCATCATACTACTACTCGTGGCTGTACTGTTCCGGTACTGTGTTCTATCGGTCTTTCAGCCTCGTGGTTATGCATGTCGGTATGTTACACATTCCATGGTTGGCGGTATCCTATTTATTTGTACCTCTAAGGTGTTATGAATGTCGGTGAACTATCTATTATATTTGCAGATATCGCTGAATCCATCTATATCACCATATATCACTCTATTGCCCTTTCTATCTGTATTATATATATGCATATGTGTACACATATATATATATATATATATATATATATATATATATATATATATATATATATATATATATATATATATATATATATATATATATATATATATATATATATATATATCTGGCGGGGAACGTGACAGGCACACAGCACCACCATATGCTGTTAGGCTCATGTACTGCTCAGGTGTTGGCATTCCGTGTTCCACTAGCTGTTGTGTTTACAATGTTTGAGGGCTGCCTATGTAGGAGTCACACATTGGGCCACCTATACATTACAATTTACAGGTGGTCTAGTTTGTGTGCCATCCATTTTACTGTGTGTGCAGGTGGAGAGGTGTCAGTCCATAGGGGCCTACACTGTCAGAGTATGTGCTATACGTTCCCTCTTTGCCAAGGCGTAGGCATATTGGGCATGCCTCCGTCTGCCTACTGGGGCTGGCACAGTGTGCTCATGGTCTGAATCCCTCTGTGCCTGTAATGGCCTTGGCAATTGCGGTGGGCTATGAGGGCCTTCACCATTTTGTCCCTGCTGCAGCTGCTTCCGCAGGATCATATTATGTAGCATGGCACATACTATGATGATGTGGGCACATGTGCCTGGAGAGTACTGCAAGGCTCCACCAGATGTATCCAAGCACCGGAACCGTGATTTCAGCATCCCAAACACACTCTATGATGATTCTGGTTTGTGCGTGTGCCTCATTATGGCATTCTTGCATGGGTGTGTGTGCATTTCTGATGGGAGTCATCATCCACGGCTCCAGTGCATAGCCAGCATCCCCCACAAGATGGCCATGTGGGATGTCCCCCCTGACAAATTCCTGATACAGCTGTGAGGCATGCCAGATATGGGAGTCATGGTAGCTTCCAGGGCTGCCAGCACACGCATCCATGATAATGCCCTGGGCATTGCACACGACCTGGCAGTTGATGGAGTGGAATCCCTTGCGGTTTATGTAGCGCCTACCATGCTCACCGGGTGGTGACTTGATTTGTATGTGCGTGCAGTCTATCATACCCAGTACCTCCGGGTAGTGTGCCACATGGTGGAAGTGGCGCATATTGCTGGCCAACGCCTCCTGAGTTCGGGGGAAGTATATCTGCTCATTGGCATGTGATAACATGGCATCCAGGAACTGGTGTAGTACTCTGGATGCTGATGCCTGTGAGATACCCATTATATCTCCAGTTGGCCTTTGAAAGGTACCTGTGGCCAGTATTCGCAGGCTTACACATACCTTCATGTCCACTGGGATGGGTTCCCCTCTGTTGTTTCTGGTTCTCAGGCGTGGCCGGCACAGCTCCACTATTTGCTGTAACATGTCCCTGTCCACCCTGTAATGCTCTACTATCTCCAGGTCATGTAGCCCCTGGTAGGTTACCCTTGGTCTGAACACTCTCCTTCTCCTCTGAGGCCTGCGGTGGTTGTCGGCATCATCCTCCACAACACCGTCAGTCTCTAACACATGCTGATGAATCACAGCTATGGCAGCTCCCAACATGTACATTTTAAAAGTTCCCCGTGTGTTTACACCTATGGTGCAGTGTTTGGGAATATACAGGTGTGTGTTGGGTGCTTTCACACTTTATACTATTGTGCTGTGAACACCGATGATGTCATAGGGTGTGTATGTACAATCGTAGCTACAGGGTATCTTATGTGTTTTACTGCAGGAACTACTATTGTGGTGCCTTTGGTGTTGAATTACATTTGCCTGCCATGGATTACCTCTTGACCTTCCCTTTATATTTCTGCACGTTGCACCTACCATTTTCTGGCGTGCATCCTGCAGCCTACTTTCATTTGTACTTTCCTGGACCTGGCGTATCTTGCGTTATGTGTGCTACTGCCGGTCTGCTGTCGGTTTGCTTTGCTCTGCTGTGTCAGGTCTCCTATCTTTGCAATCCAATACCTCCCCTCCTTTCTTTGCATTCCAATGCCTCCATCCTGTTTTGCAGGTTTCTGCAAGCAGACTTGTCAGCTGCCATCGATTGGCCATTGTGGGTTGATTGGTGTTGATTGCTCATTAGTACCCCAATTACCCTACTTCCGCATTTCCTTCTTTTCTTCCCATGACCTTCCTATTTGTGCTATTGTTTGTGGCGCGTGCGTCCGATTACTGGGTTTCGGGCACATTTTCATCCCCGTACACATGCGCTTTTGGGCACCATGTGTGCTCTCAGCTTAACGATTCTATACCTTCCTCCCCACCCCTGTCCTGCAGCTTTGCTTAGCAATGGACAGGCCAGATTTATATTGCTCCAATGTGCTTACTGCTACAGTGGCACACCCCTCTGCTGATGTCATGTATCTCCTCTGAGCCACTCCTCGGTGTTATACCGCTGTGCTGTATGGTACAACCTTCATCCGGCGGGACATTTGCGATTCAGTATTATCTGCCTCATTTGCATGGCATTGACTACTAATTCATAGTTACCGTGCCGAACACTATCGCAGGCCCTTAGCAACCCTTGCACCTTGGTTGTGGTGTTCCATGCCTACCCTTGTGTATTATGCTGTAAACCTGATTTCTATTACGTTGCGATTTTATGACATTTTTATATTATTTCTTTATGTTACAGCTTCCACACACATGCCCTGCGGTTGTGCTGTGCGTTACTGTGGACATGACATTAAATGTTGTTATTTACATGTTGTGCATCTTTTCTTATGCCATTGGCTGTGTATTTCACCATTGGCATATGTTAACGTTGTGATACCTGGGTCTGGCCGTCTTCCATAGCTCCGATGTTCTGTTTGGGAAAATGTAAACCGTGTTTTTTGGTTTACATTTCCATGGGCTTACGCTACGCCTACACCACTTCATGAATCGCTATATGCCTTCATTTGCATGGTGCGACACTGCACATGTGGTGATTAGCATACCTAAGCTGGAGGCTGTGCAGTTCTGGCGTACGCCGGTAGTGCACATGGAATTGGATCGTACCTGAATCGCTCGACGGCCATATTTGGCGTTATACTGCCTATGCTATGCCTGCACCTGGCGCAAACTTCATGAATCCCGGGGCATGTTTTTGTTCAGTGTCTTTCAATGCTGATACAATCATAGTAAGAGTGAATCCTTTTCATTCTCTGCTGAGCATCAGTTAAGATAAAATGAGCATATTACTGAATCATGCTGTAATACTTTTTTGTAGAACAAGCTGAATAGTTTACTGAAAATAAGTTACCAGTAAAGTATGTGAAACAGTCATTTTTGGCCCGTACACATCAGTAATTGTGCACAGTACAAAAGACTGTCTAATCTATGCACTTTTCAAATTGTTACCTTCATGCTTGTGTACTTGGATTCATAAGCACATACAGACCACTGTATAAGCTGTCACAATACACACAAGAGTAATTGGTGGCCTACTTCAGATACAATGACCAAGGACGAGTATTAAATCATGGCTGTAATAATCCCTTTAGGAAACACACACCAAATAAGATATAGCTGTTACTTGCAAATACATACACGCACACACACACACACACACACACACACACACACACACACACACACACACACACACACACACACACACACACACACACACACACACACTGCTGTACAGTGCACGTGTGTGTTTATGTGCAACTGTACACATGTATACCATGATATGATGGCTGCATGTCCCCAAGCTTCCATGGTGGCAACTGTGAAGCTGCAATAAAAGGACAGTCTAGAAAGAGATTCCACATTTGCCCAAAATGGAGGAAACTCCCTTTCCTATAGCAAAAAAAGATATGGAAACAGGGACAGAGGTAGACAGACAGATAGATATTTTGAGGACTGGCTGTTGGAGAAGAAGTAGCCCCTGCAAACTATTATTGTTAAAGTAGAGATGTTACCTCTCAAGTCTGAGAAGTATTGGGGCCAAGAGTGCACGTTCTTGGAAGAAACCAGCTGCAGAGTTTACAGAAAGAGATTGTGGTGCAGCATGAAGACCCCTATGGGTCTGTTTAAAGGATTAACTGGGCATTGCTTGAGACTATCTGCAACCTACGGTGGATGTATAACCAGGTAAGTAAGTCTTTGTTTCATTTTCCTGCTGAACAGTTAGATCTGTCCCATCTTATCTTTATACCTCAATGTAAATAAAACTGCATTTATTGTATGAAATAGTGTTGCCAACATGGTTAAATAGTACAATGCATATGCAAATGTGTGCATTCATGTGTGTCTGCACGTGTGTGTGTGTGTGTGTGTGTGTGTGTGTGTGTGTGTGTGTGTGTGTGTGTGTGTGTGTGTGTAAATACAAATAAGCATGCGTGCAATGCACATTATAAAACTAAAATAGATCACCTGAATACAAAACAGAAAATTGTACTGTTACACAGAAACACACACACACATACACACACACACACACACACACACACACACACACACACACACACACACACACACACACATATATATATATATATATATATATATATATATATATATATATATATATATATATATACTGAATGTGGCATATTTCAGCTGCATAAATGTAAAACAGACTTACTATGACATGTCTGCAATTACAGTGTCACAGAAATGACTAAAGGATACTTCATAATACATTGATACATTTGCATAATATATCAGTCAGTTAGGGCTTGCAGGCTGTGAACATCACAACAGTGAACCATAAACTTCTGGTAATAGAACCACAATGAAGGTATGTAACTGCAGTTCGGAAGTGCATATAAGAGCACAGCAGCACACATGCATATTCTAGCCACTATTATCAAAAGGTATATGGACAGCACAGTGGTGCAGCGGTAGTATTGTTGCCTCACAGCAAGAGGTTCTCTGGTTCAGTTTGTTCTCTGGTTCAATTCTCAGCTGAGGTGTCTTCTGTATGGAGTCTGCATGTCCTCCCTGTGTTCATGTGGGTTTCCTCTGGGTGCTCTGGTTTCCTACAATGATACCACACCATAAAAAGTTTAATGGATAAAGCTTTCGGGTCTACACCCTTCATCATTGCTCTGGTTTCCTCCCACATTACATCTGGAGCATTTCACCCCAGGCCTCTGCTGAAAACTGGCTTCATTCCAAGTCAGACTTTCCTGGTTAACAAGTGTTAAATAAATAAATAGTACAAGTGTGGAACCTTATGGTTTTCTGCCTCAGAGCATTTACTGCTTTGTTTGGCATATAGTATTTACACCACACACAGGCAAATGATAAAGAGGAATAATTCCTGAAAGGACTTCCCATGCGTATGTGTTATTTTAGTGTTCACAGCTCTCCTGTGAATGCTGTTTTAAACTTGATGCAAACTTTCACTTCAGTTATGATAAACATCTCTTTATTTCATGTCTGCAACAAGACTGCCAGAGGAATTTACTGATCTAATCAAATGCCACAGCTCTCTGCTTGCAGGAAAGCAAACACCTCGCTCAGTTTTTTAATGAATAGTGAAACTCGGTTCTGCTCTTGAAAGGTACCAGATGTGCTGGAAGTGCCAGCACCTCTTGTTTTACCACTGAAGTCATTGCTGACACCACCACCTGTGCCCCATAGCAACTGTCACCTGCAATCCTTTGTTAGGCAGCTGAAGATGACTTTCAAAAATGATGTGTAGATTTCTTGGAGATGATGGCTGCAGGAATGCAGAGAGAAAGAAAAGCCCTTTACACTGTTGCACTCATTCTAGATACTAATTAGGGAATTCATATCACCATGTCAAGGGTTTTCAAACCAGACAGGGGTAGAGTTTTCATCAACAAATTAATAGCAAAACAACTATGTGCATAGATATACTTATACACTTATGCACAGCCAGACACAGACATTGTGTGTGAGTGTGTGTGTGTGTGTGTGTGTGTGTGTGTGTGTGTGTGTGTGTGTGTGTGTGTGTGTGTGTGCACGCTGATGCATTTGTGTGTGTTTGTGTATGTGTGTGTGTGTGTGTGTGTGTGTGTGTGTGTGTGTGTGTGTGTGTGTGTGTGTGTGTGTGTGTGTGTGTGTGTGTGTGTGTGTATGTATTTGTGTGTGTGTTTATATCCTGTGTGTGTTGGTATGTGTTGTATGTGTGTCTGTATTTGAATGTAATATATAAAATATAACAAAAAACAAGCCAAATCACTCGAAAACTTGTAAACAGTAATAAAAATAAAAAAAGTGAGCCACCAAGGCAGTATTTGCATGAAACACAAGTTTATTTAACATTAAACACTGTCAAAGTAAAACCAACTAAGGGCTTTCACTAAGAAACATGAATTGGCTTCACCAGAGTCACTCAGTTATGATGTAACTTCCTTTATATACTCTTAATTACTTAAGCAATTATTCATGACTTCGCTTGCATCAATGAAATTACCCTGACTAAACTTAAAGGCATACTTCCCCTGAATATGTAATATACCGACGTCAGAGAAACTAAATGGCAACTGAGACTAGATGCTTGCTGCAAGCCAGTTTTAAATGCGTATTGTTCAATAGCTCCCTTTTTGAAGCAAAGGACAGCAGAGGTTTAATTTTAAGTGTACTGTAAAAACACTTATCTGATTGCAACTAACAGATCAACTGTTTTGCATTTTTTAGTTTATTATATATATTTTTTTTAATTATGTTTTATACTATTATGTTCATTATTAGTATTAACACTAGTATTTTTATCTTGAATATACTGATTATTGTGGTTTATCAGACCATAGCAAATACACCACCTCAGTTACAAAGTCTGACTGTCTCAGTGATCATTTCCTACTCTATACAGATATCTCATACACATCTACTTAAACATCATGTTTATAAAATAACATGCAATCTTTCCAAGTTTAACCCAAAAATGTTCATTAGTACTCAGTCATCTATTAACTGGAACCTCCTGAAATCCTCCCCATAGATGATGTTGTAAATGAATTTAATACAACTTTCCTGAATATCCTAAATAGCTTTGCATCTCCTAGAAGGAAGAGACTAAAAATAAATAATGCAATTTGGCTACCCAAAAAGAGTAGAACACTAATGCAGGGCAGAGAAAAAGCATGGGAAGAATGGCTAAAATATATCTTGAAAACTTCAGAATGCTTCACAAGGTACTAAAAAGCAAATTAATGAAGACAAAAAACTAATATCTTTCAGAATTATGCTAAACACAACCCTAAAAAAATTCTGGATGGCCAATCACGCTCCCAATAAATCATCACTTGAAACGGCAATACAATTCAACTCTTATTTCATAATAATAAGAAGAAGAAACATCACCACAGTAATCATCTGGTCTGATGACATAGTATATGCAAACCTCAGGTATGGAGAGGGTGATTTCTAAATATTTAAATCAACTTTCAGTACTTGCACAACTAGGGATGCATTCCTAATGCAGGAGATCCTTGAGGACAGGTAATTTGTTGTTGAGACTTCTGGCTTTGAGCACAGCCACCTTAATAGGATCCTGTTTTGGATTTGATTTGGTAGTTTTCTTCAGATGTCTATTAGTCAGACTCAGCCTAAAAATTGCATTATGGGGGCAGCAAAGCCCTTAGCCAATATGCAGTAGCCTTGGAATGAAAGGTGCAAAGCAAGTAGGTCAGTCAAGCATCTCACTCTATGCTGACACATAGTGGATCCACAAAGAACGATACCAGCCATTTAACCAATTGTTGAAGCCAGTTATTCTTGGAGAAGAAAGGATTCCAATCAGGACCTGAGCTTTGCCTGTATTTGAGACAGACATAGAGGGTTCTGACATGTCCCTCTGTGTATCCTTCAGGGTTTTGTGCCCCAAGTCATTCAACCTCACATGGGCCACCACTACTATGTTGTAGTCATATTTGTTAGGTTAAAACATCTTAAGAACTCTTTTGAAATATCAGAGGTCCTTGCACTTGAAAGACAACTCATTCTCACCCTGTCTTTGTCTTGGTTCATAAATTAGCACTAGGCTAACTGCCCTTATCGGCCATTTTAAGCCTAACCAATTTTCCCCATGTGAAAAATCTAAACCTGCACCTTATATATGTAAGATAAATACCTTACCAATTATGCCAACTGTCTTTGTTGATTCTAGTGAGTACAGAATGAATGTGTCTGACTAAGAGAGTCACTAATCACTAAAGCATTTCTATGTGCAGACTGGTCTAGTGTACTAGATTTAAGATGATTGAACTCAAGGCGACTCTCTGTTGTATTCTATGACAGAATGTGCTGTGCATTGCATATTTGCTAAGGCCTAGTGTTCATGGGCATAGGAGGCTTGGGCACTGATTGTTTTACAGCCTCAGCATAAGACATTTTAATGTGGGTTGGGGAAGAGTGTGTGTGTGTGTGTGTGTGTGTGTGTGTGTGTGTGTGTGTGTGTGTGTGTGTGTGTGTGTGTGTGTGTGTGTGTGTGTGTCTGTGTGTTGCTCATAGTCTGTTTCTTTCATGAGACTGAGGCCTGCACATTTGTTAAATTTTTTCATCCCTCACATACTAATTATTAGATTTTAATTAATAAAATAATTTTAACAAAACAAAACAATCAACTAATAACTTGTAAAACTATATACAAGTCCATATTAGAAAATATATTCTATACATTATTAAAACTTTCCCACTAGATCTTTAAGTTTAACCATGACAATTGCTTATGAGTAATAGTTGATGTTCTAGCACGAGCAATTTCTATTTCACACGTGTCTTCTTCTTGACACCCTTTATTCATTCCAGTTGGCTATACATCATGATTGTATTGTGGTCACCCCTCTCTCTGGAGGTGACAATCCAAATTCAGCTAATATTCTACATAAAAGCTCATGTTTTACTGTTGAAGGAATGGATAGTTATAGTTTTTTTCTACATCCCTCCTGCACATTTCTGCACTCCTTTCACTTTGTTTCCCCCCCTGCTTGCTCCCCATTTCACCACTTTCCTGTCTTCCCTATTTATTTTCTTTAAAGCATAATTGAGCGATGGTGCACATTGTGCATCAACAAGAAGCAACTGTGATCGGCAGCAATATAAGCAAATGTACTTAAAAGTATCATACATGCTTGTAAAATTGCTACTTACACCCATATTCGAACCCAGTAATATCTGCATCCAACAACAATGCATTAACACATGCTGCCACAGATTCAGTTAAGTAGAACTGTATTTTATACACTCAATAGTTACTGTCACAGTTTAGCAAGGATTTCCCTTTGTACTCCGCCGTACCTGCTCCCCATATCACCAATGTTGTATCTTTCCCATTAATTTTGTATGAAACATAATTGCATGATCCCCAGTAATGTTTTATAAAGCATTATTACGCGATAGCCATTTTGTTTTATAAAGCATTAGTGCGTTATGGTGCACATCACGCATCATCGCTAAGCAGCGCTAATACAAAAGTAGTTCACTGTACTAGCTAAAGCTTTATTGGGAACCAGTACCATCTGACTCCAGAAAGGTATACATCACTGCATTTAGTGAATTAATACCTGCAGTCAGAGAGTCAGTTAAGCAGTAGGTGTATGTAACAGCAGTTAAGTCTGCCATTTGCTATCAGTCTCTAAAATGCATCTGCTACTCAACTGAGCACCATTTGTTAATGCATTCATCCATTCCTTTATGGGGTCAGATGGTACTGGGTTCAAATCCAGCTAAATGTAACAATTTGAAATACTTTTATGTGTAAATCCAAATTCTAAAGAGTGATAGTTGGTATGGAGTCTCTACAATATACCTCTGTATGGTAGCATGTGTTCATGCACTCAGTGGAGTAACATGTATGTTTGTGGACTACATGGAAGTGGTTTCAAATACAGCTTTATATAACACTTGTAGCTGTTTTTGGTGTTGCTGTGGATTGGTGTGCTATGTGAACCATTGCACAATTATGCTTTAAAGAAAAGAAATAGGAAAGATAGGAAAGTGATGAAATGGGGAGCAAGCAGGTGGGGGAAACAAAGTGAAAGGGGGGCAGAAAAGTGCAGGAGGGGGTAGGAAAGAACCATAACTATACATTTCTTCAACAGTAAAGCATGAGCATATATGGGAAACATTAGCTAAATCTGCAGGGTCACCCCCAGAGAGAGGGGTAACCACAACACAATAATGTTGTATAGCCAATTGGACCGAATCAAGGGTGTCAAGAAATGGTGCAAAATGGAGAGCTATGTATGGGATGATTTCTTTTTTTATTTTGTAACAGGTGCCCTTTTTTGTTTTCTTTACTGGAGACAGAGCGAGATATGTTGGGGAAGGGATGTAGGTATGTCTGGGTTAGGTAGGTTGTGTAGGTAAGGAACCAATTGCAGACAGACAAGACATACAAGACAAGACACAGGGACGTGAAGGACACAAGAGGTGGGTGAACACCACGGTTGAGGAGAGGGTAGGGACATCGCAAACCCATGGATGTCAAGCTGGTTGACAGTGAAAACTGAGTCATATCCCACTGGACTGTCATCACTGTTACCTTACTGTGCCAATGGCTTCAGTGTTTGATGTGTACTTCTCCTCATATTATTCAGTACAGTGATGGAGAGCAGTGTCTCCATCTGGCATAGGCATGCACCAACTGTGTGGCGCATAATCCTACACACCAATCCTAGCAGTCCATCACAGGTGATGATATCACCACCTCTGCCACTGCTCCTGGAGGGAACCACTGGCCTATCCTGTGAGGCAGAACTACCTGAGGGGACAGGTAGTGCAGGGGCAGCAGAGGGGGTGCTACCAGGTTACATTCCAGACATGCTGAGCCTTGGTGCTATAGCTGGTGGAGTGGGGGCAGGTTGATCCTGTGGAGCAGGCCTACCCTGCTGTGCTGTGGGAAAAAAATAAAAAATTAAAACAAGAAAATAAAAAAAAACAACAATAAGAGTTAGGGTGAGAGAAAAACAAGAGAGAACATTAGCAGCTTGGATCTATATCATAACATTGAAGTCTCAAAACTTTGAATGTTATAATATCGAACTGGAAACCTCGAAGACTGAAAACCTCGAAGACTGAGAACAGCGATTTATTTTCCCTGGGGAAAAAATTGCTGTTCCAGTACAAAACACGAAACATACAAACACTACAAACTGTTTCTAATATGGAGGGCTTTGCCCCCAACACCCCCCCTACTTAAATAAACCAACTTTGAGATCGCACCACAGTGGAGGAAATAGAGAAGCCGCAGAAATGCCCACCAAATTATTTCCCTGGGAAAGAATTTGATGTTCCACTGCTTTGATATTGTCAGTTTTTGAGGTTTCCAGTTCGATGTTATAACATTTAAAGTTCTGAGACTTTGATGTTATAATATAGACCCTAGCAGACCCTAGCAACTTGATATGTGACATATAATGCATTGATACAATTATTTGACTCTATTCTTACCTTTACTTTTAAGACTACCAACTCCTAACAAATAACTTTTTTACTGTTAAGACTACCCAGCTCATAACAGATGCACACTATACTACAGATTGCAGCAAGCAATCCTTGATGTGTGCATATATTGCACATATGGGTCTTCCAATTATACTAATTACAGTTTACAGCAGGCCACTGGTGTCACTGCTTTACAGCTCTAACCTTATATTGCAATACTAATGAAAACATAACAGTATTGTATATTTGGGAAGTATGCTTTTTGAACCTACAACCTCTGACTACTCTCTAATACTGAACTATTGTTTTGATCTACCGACTAGTGCATGCATACTTTCCTGTTACAATTGAGAGATGCATGCTCAATTTGATACAACTGTACAATAAACCAAAAAAGGTGTATTTGCTTTTAATGCTACAATAGCAGTATTTGGATACAAACATACCACATTCTTATCACATCCATGCCAATCCAGTGGCATGGGTTTGTGGATTCAGTTCTCAGTCTATGACAGCTGCAGAGAAAACAGAACAGAACAGAATACCATTATGAATACCAATCCTGACTATATCCTGCTTTTAACTCTTACAAGTAGTCTCTGTAAGTGAGACTTACACATCTGTGTGGTGCCCCTAGTCCTGAACTCCTTGATCCAACATTCAAAGGTATCCCTTTTCTCATCCAGAGGTCTCTGTAGTGGTTCCTACATTGCTCACCAGTGTGGGGGATACCAGTAGCACTGGGAAAGACTAAAGGACTGGATTTCACCAGTGATTATCAGTACACAGGCTATGACAGATATCTTTACAGCTCCCATTTTATATAGTTATGAATAATGTGAAGCAAAGGCTTTTACACTTTTATCTGTATGCATTAGTTAGAAGTGTATTGATGCCGTGGACTTGTTTGTCAAGTCATTTCAGAGGTACACGTGATTGATAATACATGAAGATAGAATGCCGTGTGATAAATTTGTACAAATGTTTCAGGGACAGGTCCTTTGAAAGTACTTTTAGCATTTCAAAGATGTTTTATTAGCAAAATAGATCATTTGCCTGTTCTTTTGTGGGTGGGGGGGTGCAAAGAAGAGTTACTGTTATGTCACAAACTAGAGTGGACCGTTCCTTTGGGAGAGCACAGTTGAGTTACTGCTATGGCACAAACAAGGATATGTTGTTCTTGCTACTCTCCTTGTTTTGCATCCTGCCTGTTGTTAGTATTTCACATCTGTAGACAGTTGTATGTTTTTCCAGTGGGTACTACTGACTGCCTACCTTAAATGTTTTATCTGGTAACAATTACTTTGTAGTTATGTGATAATTATGTGTATTATAATTCTGTTGTCTTTTAGGACACAAGCAATGTCAGTGAGGTGGAGACCCCCATTTTGCGATGTGGAAAATAACATCATTTTTGATAATCACCACCAGTATGGGGCATTTCTGCTGGGAAGGGGTCGGCCCAGTTTGGCACACAGGCTACCATTATGGCAGCACACTGTTGAGAACATCAGTTCTGTGGCTGGCCACAACCGACCCTATGAACAGGTGTGCCACCGATCCACTGACATGATTACGACTGCACGGAGGTGAGGAGCTGCAGTTGTCTGAGACTAAAGGATAACTGCGGGATGGCCTGCTACAGAACTACCTCTTACCCCCAATGAAAACTTCATGGCAAATATACTCCGTCATGCGAGCTCAGAACAGAGTGGACAACAGCATATCCTTGATGTGGGAACCACCTCTTCTGAGTCCTAAGAGGAGCTTCCAGGTAGGCTTTGTTATATGACCAATTGAATACTGTTGTATAGTAAAACAATTGACATAAATGTTACTTCTGTGTCATATGTCTTTTTTAGAGGAGGTCATGTTCTTGTTGAAAGTAGAGCTAATGCTGATATAGAGGAGTACATCCATTATTCCCTATCGTACTGTTAAATATGATGATGTTGCCCTTACCTCTTGCTTAACTTCTTTCAGGACCATCAGAAATCCAGCAAGATACACCTCATGCAGATGATAAGCCAAATAAATTTATGCCTGCACTGCAGATTAATTTAAATGAATATCGTAATGTGTCATTTTAGGGCTGCTGTGTGTATCGCTGTACTGTCTGTAATAGTGGCAGCACTGTTAGTTGTTTAGCATATATTGCACCACAATAGTGCAGATATTAATGTATTTATGTGTTTCTTTTTTATCACAGGTGATCATGATAGTGGGAGTGTGGGCCTTGTGCCACCTAATGTCATTGTCTTAGCAGAGAGTGATGATGATGGTTGCCAAACCGAGGGACAGTCGGGGAGGTGCAGAGGTTAATTCTGACACAGAGGTTGACATCCAGCCACCCCTTCATTTTCCCCAGACACAACCAGTAGGCCTATCCCTACCCAGTCCACTGAGCTCACAGATATTGGACAGATGGCTGATGAGGATATTTATCAGGGAAATGTGGGTACTGTGGCTTCATTACCTGTTGACTCTAGCTGTCGTCAAAGTGCAGGCAATGTACCATGCAGAAGGGTTGACTGGAGTGCTCAGAGGGGGTCTGCTGTTCCTTCCTCCACCTGGTGCAGGTGTCTCTTCCCATGTCACTCAACATTTGTTTAGGGCCATCATGGAGGTATAGGCATGTTCAGAAAGGCACTCCAGATAAATGCTCAGGGTTGTAGATGTGGCACTGTATGACATATATGACTGCCTCCACCATGCTGCTGATGCAATGGATCAAATGAATGACACAGTGGAATGAGCAGTGTCTGTGACAGAATATCTGCTGGGAGGGGAATGGTGGCTCCTGGACATAGGTCAGCAACAACATCTGCTGATAGCCAACATGGTCATGCCCAATCATGCTCTCATAGGGGCAGTACTTCCACAGCTCCATCTGTGAGTGTGCTGTCCACACCCAGACATGGTGGGCCATAGGGTTGTGGTTCTGGGTGTTCCTGTGGAGAGAGCATGTCCGGCAGACATCAGTCACATTCAGGTAGCAGCACCGCATCTGACCTTGGGCATGCAGGTGCCAGTTTTCAAGGTTGGAGGTGACAATGATAATCTACCAACTCTACCATGTATGGCTCACGCCTGTCCAACATACCGAGATGTAGAGCTAACAATGAACATGGCTGTGTCCATGCATATTCTGACACACCACTTTCATATGGATAACCCCTACAGAGACACACAAACAACAGTTACATGGTTCAGCCTGCCTGCTTCCCTTTCTTACTTACACACACTCACTGACCTTTTATGTCAGCCTAGGTCTCCTGCTCTCCCACACGACACCTTGTGCAAGTGATGATAACTGTGCTATATCCCTGTTTTCTCTCTTTTGGATTCAAGGATACAAAAGCTTTGAGTCTGATGTACAGAGTGCATAGCTACATTAGTACCTAGTTTATCTGCATTTGTGTTGTTGAACTGATAATTGCACCTGTCACTTATATTTGCCTTGCCAAGTTATACAGTAGATTGCATCATCACGTCAGTACTTTCTAGTGTGGATAGCATCATCACGTCAGTACTTTCTAGTGTGGATAGCATCATCACATCAGTACTTTCTAGTGTGGATAGCATCATCACGTCAGTACTTTCCAGTGTGGATAGCATCATCACGTCAGTACTTTACAGTGTGGATAGTATCATCACGTTAGTACTTTCCAGTGTGGATAGCATCATCACATCAGTACTTTCCAGTGTGGATAGCATCATCACGTCAGTACTTTCTAGTGTGGATAGCATCATCACGTCAGTACTTTCCAGTGTGGATAGCATCATCACGTCAGTACTTTCCAGTGTGGATAGCATCATTACGTCAGTACTTTCTAGTGTGGATAGCATCATCATGTCAGTAGTTTCTAGTGTGGATATCATCATCACGTCAGTACTTTCTAGTGTGGATAGCATCATCACATCAGTACTTTCTAGTGTGGATAGCATCATCATGTCAGTACTTTCTAGTGTGGATAGCATCATCACGTCAGTACTTTCTAGTGTGGATAGCATCATCATGTCAGTACTTTCTAGTGTGGATAGCATCATCACGTCAGTACTTTCTAGTGTGGATAGCATCATCATGTCAGTACTTTCCAGTGTGGATAGTATCATCACATCAGTACTTTCCAGTGTGGATAGCATCATCACGTCAGTACTTTCCAGTGTGGATAGCATCATCATGTCAGTACTTTCTAGTGTGGATAGCATCATCATGTCAGTACTTTCCAGTGTGGATAGCATCATCACGTCAGTACTTTCCAGTGTGGATAGCATCATTACATCAGTACTTTCTAGTGTGGATAGCATCATCACGTCAGTACTTTCTAGTGTGGATAGCATCATCATGTCAGTACTTTCCAGTGTGGATAGCATCATCACGTCAGTACTTTCTAGTGTGGATAGCATCATCATGTCAGTACTTTCTAGTGTGGATAGCATCATCACATCAGTACTTTCCAGTGTGGATAGCATCATCACGTCAGTACTTTCTAGTGTGGATAGCATCATCATGTCAGTACTTTCCAGTGTGGATAGCATCATCACATCAGTAGTTTCTAGTGTGGATAGCATCATCATGTCAGTACTTTCCAATGTGGATAGCATCATCACGTCAGTACTTTCTAGTGTATTCTTTTGTAAGGGTTTTAAAGTCAGGAGCTGCAATGTGCCTCATTACTTTCTAACTTTTCCCTTTAATATTTACTTTTATAATTAGACACCAAGTGAATCCATTAAATCCTCCATCCCCATCAAATCTGGTAGCAAAGAATTTGAAAACCCATGACTTCATATCTGCACTTAATCAATGCAGCTGGAGACCACTCTCATCTCTCTTCCAGGAAACTGCCATAGACTACTTCAATAACACTTTCTTGAACATTCTAAATCATCTTGCTCCTACCAGAACTGTCAGAACTAAATCCAGCTATGCCCCCTGGCTGTCCAGAGATACATGTCTACTACTAAAAGAAAGAGATAAAGTATGGGACTCATGGCATCATAATAAAACTCAAAATAATAGACAGACATACCAGGAAATAAGGAACAAAGCCAAAAAACCAATTATGTCAGACAAAAGGAACCACTATATAGGCATTTAAACCAAACACAAAAATAACCCAAAAAAATTCTGGGCTGCCATTAATAAAATCCTACAACCAGGAAAGACCAGCACTCCAACCCTAACAATGACACCACCACCAATAATATTGCCACCCTATTAAATGAACACTTCTCCAAATCCATCCTAGCCCTCACCAATAATAGTTCTCCCACTTCACATGCAAACTTATCTTCCGTACCAGCAGACCAAAACCTCTTTTCCTTACAGCCTGTGACAACTAGCACAATATATAAATAGCTAAATAGGCTTAAACCCACAACCCTGGCCACCAATAAATTACTTGCACAATATCTGAAGATCACAGACAAAGTCATCTCTCATCCAGTCTCCATTTTCATTAATCAATTTTTATTAGAACAACACATTCCCTCTCTGTGGAAAATGTTCATATAATACCACTCCACAAAGAAGGTAACTATGAGGAACTATCTAATTACCATCCAATTGCCATTCTGTCCCCCTTATCTAAAATCCTCAAAAACTGTATACATTCCCAAATAATGCAGCATCTCCTCAATAATAAACTGCTAACCAACACCCAGGGCAGATTCCACCCCAATCACAGTATTACCACAGCCCTTATGAGCTTTACCAATACAGTAAACCAACATCAAACCAATGGTAAGCTAGTATCTGCTGTATTCCTAAACCTCTCCAAGACCTCCCATACTGTCTCCCATCCCAAATTCCTTTCTGCTCTCTCTGATCTTAATCTCAGCTACTCCACACTAGAGTGGTTCAAGGCTATCTAACCAACGGCCAACAAACAGTAAAATGACAAAACTCCTTATCTCCTCTCCTACCTGTAACCCTAGAGTTCCCCCAAGGATTAATTCCTGGATATCTTCTTTTCAACATATTCACCAACCATCTTCACAAATCTACCCAGCATGCCACTCTAGTCCAGTACACTGATGACTGCACTCTAATGTGCTCTGCCCCATCATGCTCTCAACTCCAGGAATTGACACAAGGGTATTTTACCGCTATTGAAACCTGGTTAGCCAACTCTCAACTAATACTTAACCCCAATAAAACACAGCTAATGATATTTTATCCCACTAGAGCCTTTGACTCCATACCACCATTCACAATACTCTCAGCTAATAACACCCCTATCACACCTGTCCAACACACCAAATTTCTAGCGGCTATCATAGATCACAACATTCGGTATGCACATTGCGCAGCCAATAAAGAAAGTCCATAAAAAATTCAGAACCCTATATGGATGCAAAAAGTACCTCACCAATGACAGTAAAACCACCATTGCAAGAACCCACCTACTATTCATACTCCTCTATGCCCCCCCTATATTCATCAACCTAATGAAGCAGACTTTAACAAAGTAAACATCTGCTACAATAAAGTAGCTAGGTTTGGTATTGACTCACCCTTCAGGACACATCACTGCATAGCAATCAAGCAACTAGAATTACTCAACCTGCTCACATATAACCAGCTTACAACAGCCCATCAAATTCTATATTATTCTAATAGAGTTCTTGCTTATCAAGATCTACTTAATATCTCCTCTAACAAATGCCTATTAAGATCAACCAATAAAGCACTGGCTGACATAGGCAAAAGCAACAATAGCTATGGGGACTCCTTGTTGTCCATTTCTGTTGCAAAGGCAAAGAATACCATCCCCAGAGATATTAGAATCACTGAAAACAAAAATTATTTCAAAAAACTCCTCATGTCCCCTTTACATAGTTATTGGTTATGTAATTGTTCTGACCCTGGCTAGCTTTATTTAATTAGATCATATCATACTTTAATATTCTAAGAAAGCTTGCAACAACTCCTTTCTATACTCCTACTCAATGTGTGTTTACTGTAATAGCCACTGATAAATATAACCAAATGGCTGAACAAAATCTCCTTTCAGCTGTATTATTTATTATAACACACTGTGCTGCTTATAGTATATTTACTTGTTGCTGCTTTCTTGGCCTTGAAACTGTATCTTAACTTTTTGACTCTGTACTGTAGTTTATTAGTATGTGTATTGTAATTACTGTATTTGCTGTACTAATCTTTTGGAACTTTTCTCCCCGGGCCTCCACTGAAAATGGGATGCATGTCCAGTTGGACTTTCCCTGTAACCAAATGTTAAATAAATAAATAAATAATGATTTCCCAGTACAAACGTATGGTGCACATCATAAGTTATGTCATCACATTCAGATCTCAGGATTGTATGACAGCACTGTAGTCAAATCTCATCAGAACAGTGATACAGAATAATGCACTGTTTTGCAGGTATCTCACCAGACACATGTAGGAGCTGTACAGACTACAGGGCTTTCTCATAAAGATAACACAGGACCTACAAACCATGCCATGATGTATTTGGATAGATTAAAATACATGTCACTGTAATCTGTCTGGTATCAGATGAGGTGATGTCTGCCTGGCCTCCAGGCCAATGTCAGATCATACCCTAGTGGGATGACTGCATATGCAATAATCTAATATAGCCAATAACATAGCATTGTCTGTTGAGCATACGGTAATAACAGTGACCCACATGCTAGTGTAACGTGCTCTCCCTAATGTTAAGTAACAGCTCACACACACACATACACACACACACACACACACACACACACACACACACACACACACACACACACACACACACACACACACTCAGTTGACTACGGTGAGACTAGAACCCCTACCTATCTAAGTACACAGACTACAGGACCCAGTACTTAATGCAAGCACCATGACACAAGTTTGATTTTTACAGGAGTGCAGGTGAATTTGTAGTAGATGACATCAGCAGGCCATGTGTGACATAAGAAGTTGTGAAAGCTGCATGAAATGGTTGTGTAGGCTTGTGCAAGTATCAAAATGCTAGCAAGCCATGCCACTGGAGAAGTAACTGTAGGACAGCATGTCTACTCTGCTGACCAGACACACACACACACACACACACACACACACACACACACACACACACACACACACACACACACACACACACACACACACACACACACACACACACACACACACACACACACACACACACACACACACACACACACACACACACACACACACACACACACACACACACACCAAGTTGACTGCAGTAAGAACAAAACCCCTACCTATCTAAGTACACAGACTACAGAACATAGTACTTTACGCAAGCGTATGGCACAAGTTTGACTTTTACATGATTGCAGGTCAACCTACAGTGAATGACATCAGCAGTGCATTCTGAAGAGAAGAAGTTGGAAGGCCTGCCTGAAATGGATCAGAAGGCAGGTGCAAATATCCAAATACTGTCCATTTGTAAGATTGGGACAGTAACTACAGGTGTACACTTACTGTTGTGGTTAGACACACACACACACACACACACACACACACACACACACACACACACACACACACACACACATATAGTTGACAGCAGTGAGAAGAGAACCCATACCTATCTAAGGTACTCAGGCTACAGACCTCAGTACTTTACACAAGTGCCATGGCACAAGGCTGATTTACACAACACTGCAGCTGAACTTATATTAGATGACATCAGTAGGCCATTTGGGGGACAACAGGTTGGGAGGCCTGCATAGGCACATAGATTCATAGGTTCATATCATCCCAGTAGCCTCCTGACAGCACTAGGATGTGTAGAAGCCTAGCTGTCTAAAAACACAATTACCCTTATTGAGCATAGTTGGATGTTTGAGTTTAGCAGAGTGCGGTTGTGAGCACCATTAAATGGTTCTGTCCATGAGGGAACACACAACATTATATATTACACTTTGTAGTGCAGTTGATATATGTGTGGAAAAAATACTGAGACCACCTGGTATCAATGATGTTGTGACTCTAAAGCCTTTTTTTACATGCACACAAATTACCACATTAAAACTTATTGTTGATATTTATATTTTATACATTTTTTAAATTTTATGTTTATGTGTAGATAGAAGGTGCATACATGTCTCTTTAAGAATGTTAATTGGAGTAAGCTGCTGACTTGATGGGTTGTAGTAGCTTAAATATGAGTGTGTTAAGCATTTCTGTAGTCTGAAGAAGCACTGTAATACCACAAAAGTGCTTACTCTCTGTATTAATAAAATGTGTGTCCTGTGCTGTACAGACTGATATTTTATTTTGACATTTGGATTTTTACTGATATCGAGCCTTTGTTCACATACTCTGCTTTGTTTCCTTTTCTGACAAAGTTATTTGCTCGGTGTACTTTTATATATCTTGCCTTGTCTCTTCCTTTGTTCTGATATGATATTTTTAACTGTTCTCACTCTTTTCATGTAATGCTTATTTGGGTTTCTCATCCCTTTTCAACTACCATTTATCAGCTTCCAGTCAGAGTCTGTCAACAGGCATATTTTGCATTTAACCAAACATAAATGAAGGAATGTATAAAATGGACATTTGAAAAGCTACTTAAAATGGAATCAACATGCCTAGGGTCAAACAACACTCATTACCATAACTCATAAATGGACATGAAAATCTGAATGGGATATGGAAGAAATTTAACTAGGTCAAATAAGACTGGACATTTTCATGACATGAACTTACCCTGAATGGCTGATAAGCATGTACAAATGGAAGCTGATATTATATTATATAAGAAATGCCAGATGCCAAACTGAGCTTCAAGAAAGAAAAAGTAAGAATATTTATAGACCAAATAAAGATGCATGCCAAACTGGCTTGACAGAATAAGATGACTACAAAAGCATTGTGCCTTTTTAGCCTACATCTTTATTTTTTCTCTATCTTTCTACATAAACTACTGCAGACTTCTTATAACAATTTCATTGTTAGGTTAGCATTAGGGATACACTGTAATGGTAATTCTTATTTCTTAGGTCACTGCCATACTTTTTACTTTCTACGAACAAGAAATGCAGAAAAAGCAAAACATATTGGGAAGGCCCAAAATCAAGGATTGATGTTGAATATTGCTCTTGTAAACACATATAGTTGACAGAATAATGTGAGTTGCATTTGCATGCATTTTTTAAAAGGATATGAATTCTGAAACTCCGATGTATGTCAATATTTAATGACTTCAATTTTAAATTATTTGCGAGAAGAAATATGAGGTACAGATCAACAATATGAGTAAAAATCTGGACATTCTGTGAAAATCTGAATAGTTGAAAGGTATGGCCACTGCTGATTACAAAATACAGGTGTATCTCTCATCTATCCCAGTTATGGAGGAAAACTCCTATTTTCAGGCTTGATTAACCCTACACAATGATGTACCAATTTCTAGAGGTATGTCCCTATTTTCGAACTTGATTTATCCCTTCATATATTTTTTCTGAATCCCCTATCACGTGCGATTTTTGAAACTGTCTAGTACATGGAAAAACACACTACATGACCAACAAGAGGGAACACATCAATAGTTTAAAGAAAGAAAGAACACATCTTACATTGCCCCTTTTCAGTAAATAAACAATCTTATGTGGTAGAATTTTGCAATACAGTTTATTAAAGTCTCCAGATTTTACAACATCTCTTTGCTCAAACCTGGAATTTCATAAAACATGTTTTGTTTGCCTAAATCAAGGTTCCAGTGTTTAGACACATCGAGAGGTACACTACAGAATGATCCAGGCTCCTGTGACAAAATATTTACAGTCTGTGCCATGTTACACAATATAATTCTCAGGAAACAGCTTTATCGAGGACAGTAAGGGGCAGGGCCACAGTTTCAAGGACCAAAGGCAGGGCCAGCAACAGCAGCAACATCAGCAGCAGCAGCTGGTAGGGAGAATCACTAGCTGCAGATGGTACTGGCAGATGGACACCTGCACGGTATGCCCTGCATCTGGATAAGAGGCATAGAAGCACACACAGTCACTCCATATGTCAAAGCCTAAGACCACATGCACATGCACACAGGAAATTGATGCTCATCAGATTCCAGAGCCTTTACTTAAGCATATAATGGCTGTGGTCTGACAGCATCAGATAGGGACAACCCCCCAAGGACTCAGTTGTTACCTGTAGTAATGACAAGGCATGTGTAGCACCTATAAAAAAAAAATGTTATATAGCCGATTACTCTAACATGGACATGTATATGCCCCTAAGCAGAGCATTTATCTGAGGTGTAAGGTTATGTCAATAATATCTCCTCTGTGAAATGTTTGCAACATAGAGTTACATATTAGAAACAATAGTGCATGAAGCATTTCAGCTGTCCACTGTCAAAATATAGGACAGGTCAATTATACCATCACTTGCACAACTATACCAAGATGCAAGACTGAAGTGCCTAATGTTTCCACTGCTGTAATGACTATACTAACTGAAATACAATGCGGTTCAACAATCACTGAAGTAGTCATTCACAAATGAGTAGGAACAAGAAATCAACAACTTTTGCTCTGCAACACATACTGATAAATCTCATCTTGTGACTAAGCAAGCATTGCCTATCCAATGTATGCATCAGTCTTATATATAACCCTAAGTCACAAAGACATGTGCAAAGGCAGGGCACACTCATCATCATTTGCACACGGGTGGGGGGATAAGAGCAAAGCTGACACCACAGAAGTGACTGTGTACAAGTAAGAAACACATGCATCTATTGGAGTATACAGGGTTCGGGGCCAGTAACAACAGATGTATAGCAGTCAATACTTTTTAGATAGTTTGCATGTGTGTCAGAAGGTATAGGCAAGTGAATTACTTTTTTCAATGCGTTTGTGTGTCTGCATGAACACAATCAAGCACTGTGCTTGTACTATGTTCTGGCATCTTGGACAGGTGTGAGCTGTGCATATTAGACTATGCAGTTGAGGGTCATTGACCCTCACTATGAGAACCACCTCTGTCGTGAGTTTCACTGGTATTTCCCCAGCCCTGGCTACAATTTGGAGTGTGACTTGAATCTGAACAATGTCTGCTGGATGAGTTCTCTATATGACTACATCCCAAACCATGACCTCATGGCCTACTGCATCTAGGTTGTGGACACTGCAATCACTGATGGAACAGTGGGTGTTGTGTTACTGTTGGAGCAGGATCTTGCATGGCCACGTCTGCTAACACCAGAAGATATAGTGGCTTTCCAGCTCCATGGCTGCCCACCCTCCCTCAACAGACATTCCTTCACAGTAAATGTCCAATACAGTGTGCCATTCATCTTATCTACAGAGTTGCCAACACAGTTTCAGGGAATGACTCACCCCAGAATGCAGATATACAGTGGTCACACTATCTCTTCCAAGACTCAGGTGGAACATGGCTGTGCCTCCATTACAGTCCTACACATATGTTTGGCAGCACCTAATGACACACCAGCTTTAGGGGGAGAGTGGACAGCAGGACTCCTCTGAGCAGCCATAACAACCCTCCTGTGGGGCACCACACCCTCATGATAG
>NC_056747.1:1318600900-1318713400 GCF_019279795.1 Protopterus annectens | reverse complement strand
CCACCTTCACCACATCTACTCCTTACATCCTCACCATTCCTCTATCCTCTCTCTCATTCACACACATATATTCTGTCTTAGTCCTGCTGACCTTCATTCCACTTCTCTCTAGAGCATATCTCCATCTCTCCAGGGTCTCCTCCACCTGTTCTCTACTCTCACTACAGATCACAATGTCATCTGCAAACATCATAGTCCACGGGGACTCCTGTCTGATCTCGTCTGTCAACCTGTCCATCACCATTGCAAATAAGAAAGGGCTCAGAGCTGATCCTTGATGTAACCCCACCTCCTCCTTAAATACATCTGTCACTCCCACCGCAGACCTCACCACTGTCACACTACCCTTGTACATATCCTGTACCACTCTTACATACATTTCTGACTTCCTCATACAATACCACAACTCCTCTCTAGGCACCCTGTCATATGCTTTCTCTAAGTCTACAAAAACACAATGCTACTCCTTCCGACATTCTCTGTACTTCTCCATCAACACTCTCAGAACAAAGATCGCATCTGTAGTGCTCTTTCCTGGCATGAAACCATACTGCTGATCACTAATCATCATGTCTCTTCTTAACCTTGCTTCCACTACTCTTTCCCATAACTTCATGCTGTGACTGATCAATTTAATCCCTCTGTAGTTACTACAGCTCTGCACATCACCTTTATTCTTAAAAATTGGTACCAAACCACTTTTTCTCCATTCCTCAGGCATCCTCTTACTTTCCAAGATTTCATTAAACAATCTGGTTAAAAACACCACTGCCATTTCACCTAAACACCTCCATGCTTCCACAGGTATGTCATCTGGGCCAACAGCCTTTCCATTCTTCATTCTCTTCATAGCTATCCTTACTTCCTCCTTGCTAATCCATTGTACTTCATGATTTACTATCCCTACATCATCCAACCTTCTCTCCCTCTCATTCTCTTTATTCATCAACCCCTCAAAGTACTCTTTCCATCTGCTCAACACACTCTCCTCACTTGTGAGTATGTCTCCCTCATTATCCTTTATCACCTTTACCTGCTGCACATCTTTCCTAGCTCGGTCCCTCTGTCTAGCCAATTGGTACAGGTCCTTTTCTCCCTCCTTAGTGTCCAACCTTTCATACAACTCTTCATATGCCTTATCCTTAGCCTTCACCACCTCTCTCTTTGCCATGCACCTCATCTCCTTATACTTCTGTCTACTTTCTTCATCTCACTGACAATCCCACTTCTTCTTTGCCAACCTCTTTCTCTGTATATTCTCCTGTACGTCCTCATTCCACCACCATGTCTCCTTGTCGTCCTTCCTCTGTCCAGATGTGACACCAAGCACCTTTCTAACCATCTCCCTTACTAGCTCTGCTGTAGTTACCCAGCTATTTGGTAACTCTTTACTGCCACCCAGTGCCTGCCTTAACTCATCCCTGTAACTCCACCTTGCAATTACCCTTTTTCAATTTCCACCATTTGATCCTTGGTGCTGCCCTCACACTCCCCCTCCTCTTCTTGATAACCAACATCATCCTACAAACCACTATCCTATGCTGCCTAACTACACTTTCTCTGGTCACCACTTTACAGTCTCCAATCTCCTTCAAACTGGCCCTCCTACATAAGATATAATCCACCTGTGTGCATCTTCCTCCACTCTTGTATGTCACCCTATGCTCCTCCCTCTTGTTAAAATACGTATTCACCACAGCCATGTCCATCCTTTTCAAAAAATCCACTACCATCTGACCTTCTGCATTCCTTTGTTTAACACCATACCTACCCATCACTTATGGTATATCAGTCTGATGTTTGTGTGGTCTGCATTGCTCTGAGTATCAGTCATCTCTGCATTTAATGTTAGTTTGTAGCTCTTTAGTTAAGCTTTGGTCACATTTATATTGCATTTTATTGCAGTATTGCATGTGTTTTGTTACAAGTTTTCTGTTTTGCTGGAGTTGAAAGGGTTCCCCCTTGTTGTGTTCCAATATTTGCTGGCATGTGATTTGTCCGCCCCTATTACAAATCTCATTTTGAACACACCTCCCAATTGTATCTCTTCAGCTTTTCCTACTGAGTAGATAGATATCATTAGAGAGGGGGCCCCCCTTTGTTTCTCAACCAAACATTATTGTGTTTCATCCCTTCCCACATAACCAATAAACAAAAAACATGTTACTGTATTTCTGTCTATCCAACTGTATTACTTCAATTTGCTGTCGCTGCTTGTTCTTTCAGTGACTCAATTGCACTTATTCTGCTGCATGTATTACTGCTTGTCAGTAGTCTGATGTAATTCTGTTATTTTAAGGCTGTGCATTTTAGCACATGGGCTTCAGACCAGTTGTTTTACATGAAGTTGTTTTGTGGCATGCTTTGTTATAGGAGGGGAGGCTACATTATGCTCTTCTGAGCTACAGCTTGCTGGTTAAAGGCTCATTATAACTGCTCATTTGAACTGTATATGTCTGACATTGGTATGCCTTGCTTGCTGTACCATACACTACATCCTGACCTGCTGAATATAGTTTTGTTTCTATAACCTGAACAATAATCCAGGCCATCTTTTTTGGAGAGGGTTCCCCTGCACCCTAGTGGCAGGAGTGTGCAGTTAGAAGTTGGGTGACTGAAGACTGCTGGAACAGGACTCTGTTCTGAGCTTGTCTACTGGTTAACTGGTTAAGCTGTTTAAATTCATTTGCTCTTGTTTGCCATTTCATATTTAAGTATATATCTGTTCACCTGTGTTATACTGACCCAAAAAGATTTTAAATATTTTTAGCATAGTCTGGTTACAGGGTTTGTTGCAGTCACATATGTTTGTTTGATTCTTGTGTGTCCTGCTACATCATCTAGTGTTGTCCAGGGCTTGCCTGCACTGACTGGGAGTAGGTGAACTGGTTAGCACTGGTCTGCCATAGGATGTTGAGCTAAGAGCTCAGGGACAAGGGTTTATCAGTCACTCCCAATGTTCCTATTTTATCATTGTTGTTGTATTTAAACTCAGCATGTGCTTGGTTTTGTGCCTTTGTGCAGTTTTAACACTTTGAGAGGTATCTCAGTTGCATGTCTTCCCCTTACCTACACTCCTGTGTGAATGAGGCCCTCACCTGCATGTACTGTCTTGATGTTATCCAGCCATACTCACACCTATAGGTACTATCTTCAGATAGTACCCACTCTACTATCCCTGACCTCACTTCCACAGATACTGATATCCATGGATGGACAATTTCCTGTTTTTTCTCATGCTAGACCAGTTAATATGGGAATCCTGACAGTACAGCCACTGCTTTATGTACACAGAGAATTGTGTACTACTACCACCTAGGAATACAATATGTTCATAGGTTCATAGGGAGGTACTAGGCTATTGGCCCTAGGGCCTATATAAGCCTAGCCAAAAGGTACCCTGGCTTTCACCATCCAAGAAAATTATTTTCCTGTGCCCCTATTGAGCAGAGCCACAGAAGTGATCCCCAGGATGAATTTACTGTTTCCCATCCAATCATCAAGATTTTTCTTGAAGAGTGCTAATGAGGAGCTTTGTTTGATATAGATAGGTAGTTTATTCCAGAGTATGGGAAGTCTCTGGGACAGGAATCTATCCCTCCAGCATGTTTTGTTTAGTGTGGTGACAAGGTTTAGGTCCCTAGAGCATGTATCTCAGAGAGATTGGGATTTCTTTAAGTGGAGCATGTCCAACAGCTCTGGGTTTGACACAGCTTTGTATGTTAGGCAGAGATCACCTCTGAGTAGGCAATATGCAACAGAGTAAAGCTGGAGTTTCTTGAGATGGTCTGTGTAGGGCCTCTGTTTGAAGCTGGTAGTCCTCTTTGTGAGGTATTTCTGCGGCCTTTCCAGTTGTTGTAGATGCCTTGTGAGGTACATACCAAAAGGGGTGTTGTACTTTATAATGGGTCTAATGAGTGATGAGTAGAGGGGAACAATGACCTCTTTTTTCCTGGATTAGAAACCTTTTGTGATGAGGTGTGCCATGTAGAGGGATTTCCTGACTACTGTGGTGATGTGATTATCAAGGGAGAGACTACTGTCCACCTGTGTCCCAAGGCCTCTTAGCATACTTTTGGTGTTAAGTAGGCTACCGCCTATGTGGTAGTTCATGGGTACAGAGTTTTTACCAAAAGGGATGACAATGCACTTTTTGGCATTGAGTTTGAGGCCATGGCTTTGACACCAGGCATCTGTCTCAGTAAGGCCCTTTTGTAGGATGTCCACATCATTAGGAGTTTTGATTATTGCTTCTAGTTTTGAGTCATCTGAAAACTTTGTTAGCCGAAGACCTTCTGTGTTAGCCTGTACTTCAGAGAAGTAGATACCAAACAGGAGGGGACCCAGGACTGAACCCTGTGGTACTCCACTTGTCACTGGTCTGAAGTCGGATTTGGAGTCTGCTACTTTCAGAGTGTGGGTTCTGTCAGTGAGCCAGTTGGCAACCCATCTTGTGACATAGGGATTTATACTTAGTTTAGTGAGTTTGTCTATAATTCCAAAGTGGGGGATGGTGTCGAAAGCCTTGTCGAGATCTAGATAGGCTGTGTGAACCACCTTACCCTCATCTACGGCTTTGGTGACTGCTTCAAAGAAGTCTATCAGGTTTAAGAGACATGATCTGCCTTTTACAAACCCAAACCTGGCAGGGTCCAGAGTTTGGAGGTTATCAATGTCTTTGATAATAAGTTCCACGATGATATGTTCCATGGCCTTACAGACTAGGCTCGTTAGGCTAATGGTGCGGTAGTTCCTGGGGTCCATGGTGGCTCCCCCTTTGTGGAGTGGGTTAACCATTGCTGTGCACTATTCAGTGGGCAAAAAGCCTGAGGTGAGGCTATGACTGAATATGGTACTTAGGTGGGGTGCCAGTTCGTTCTGCAGTTCGTGAGAGTGCAGCCTGAGATATTGTCAGGTCCCATGGATGCTGTGTTCTTGGCTTTGGAGAGTGTGTTTTTACCTGTACAGCCCTGATTACAGGAACTTTGCATTCATCTGGTATAGAGATGGGCCTTTTAGGGGGTGAGAGGGGGTAAAGTTAGCACTGAACCTATCTGCCAGGATGTTGGCAATATTAGTTGGTTCTGTATATTTAGTGCCATTGTGCTGTAACTCAGAGCAGATCTCAGCATTGCCATTGAGATTCTTGACATAGCTATAGAATGCTTTGTGGTTGTCTTTAGAATCAGTGGTAATTTTGTTTTTGTAACTAGCTTTGGATGATTTTATGAGGGATCTCAGCTTCTTACTGAGGCTGACCAGGGAGTTCCTCCACTCATGGGATTTTACTCTTTTTTGCAACAGTTTCTTTCTTCTGTTGTGGAGTTTGTTTATGGCATGGGACCACCAGACTGGATTCCTTTTTTTGGTGGATAGCATCTTGGTTCTGTTAGAGATAGCATGATCCACGCATTTGTGTAAGTGCTTATAAAGTGCATTTGTGTAAGATTCAACAGTCTTACTTTTGTCTTTTGTCCATCTGCCTGGGTGTCATGAAGTTTGCCACTTTTGTCTTAAGAAGCGTGAATTTGGCTTTGGAGAATTTTTTACGGTGGTTACCCTAATGGGGGTGGGGTTGGGATGTGGATGTCTAGGGTGATTAGCTTGTGGTCAGATCTGACCAATGAGGAATTGAGCTCTGGTGTGGAACACTGGTCACCCATGTTGGTAATGACCAGGTCTAGGATATTGCTGCTCCTGGTAGGGGTGTGAATAATTTAATCCAAGGCATTGGAATTTATGAATTCCAGAAAATGTTGAGCAAAATAGTTTGTACATAAGTAGTTTTCCCAGTTAATGTTGGGGTAGTTGGAATCACCCATTATTAGGGTGTTGAGTTGTACCCTAATAATTTCCAGTATATCAAGAAATGAGGAGTGGTAATCCTGGGGCATGGTGGGGGATCTGTGGCAAGCTGCCATTTGGATTGCAGTCTTGCTCAGAGTTAGTTAGGTGGCCGAAAGGTGTTGTATGAATTATAGCCTGGTAATCCAGGGGTGCTGTCTGGGGCCTTGAACTAGGTCTCTGTCACTGCACAGATGTGAGAGATGCAATTACATTAAGAGCCTAGAACCCTTGCTGTCTTAGTCACATGACAGTACATGATTGACAAACCACAATGCTTTGCCAGAAATGGTCTTTATCATCTCCCCTGGGCTTTAGGCTTCTGGCAATGGCACTTGCCTTCCCCATAGTACCTTTTGTAGGCAAAGTCATGAGTAAAACATTACCAGCATAAAAGCTTATAATCAACAAAATGTATAGGTAATGCTGCTAACTGCTAGGGGTCTTACCATGAAACTGAAGTCATTGCAAGCGTTCCTTGACCTGGAGGATGCTGACATTTGTGCAATCTCTGAAACCTGGTTTGAAGCTGTGGAGAGCACACTAACTCTGCAAGGTTACTCCTCTGACCATACTTTCAGACCCCAAATGGAGGGCTGCAAAGCTAAAGGAGGTGGAGTTTTAAACTTTATCATACACATATGATGCATGGAAGACATCCCAAGTGCAGTTAACTGTCAACAAAACAAGTATTCAAATCATAGCTAGCTACAGACCTCTAACCATGACTCTGGACACCCACTGCACCTCTCTGGACTTGCCTGAATGTGTCAAGATTCTACCCTCTACCCTGCTCCTGGGTGACTTTAACTACCCACCATAATGTGCATGACTTATTCTACCTGAACATGCATGCACAGAGATTTTCAGCTTTGTCAGTGCCCGCGCATTGGATCAGCTGGTCAACACCCCTATGACAGGTGGAAATATCCTGTACCTGGTCCTAACAACATGAGTACCCACTGTAGCACTCCTACATTGTCATCTTCCTTGGTAAGATCTGACCATAAAGGCGTCACTTTTGAGGTCACCATCTCCCCTGCATCAACCCCCTTGTCAGGGTCAAACAAAAAACAATTTTCCAGAACTGACTATAAATCTCCTCAGAGTAGGCATAAGTAGCATTACAGTCACCATCCGGTCAGTTGGAACTAGCACTAATGTCCAAGCCTACACCAAAATACTATATGAGCACCTGCATAGCCGTATGGACTTAGCAATACCTGACAGGACAAAATCATCTCCGTCAAGATAGAGTAAACCTCTGTGGTGGACAGCAGCAATACAAACTCCATAACAGGTGGAAATATTTGATGGATAGGGCCCAAGAAGGAGCAGGTGCCAAATTGGAAGCAATGCCACCTTTGTCTGAACAAGCAAATAAGGTCACAGGTGAATTACCCTAAGGCTAACTTTGAATGCATATTGGATGCATCCACCAAGGCCAATCACAAGACCTTCCTCACATATATCTGCAATCCCAGAGGCAACACCCAAATCTGCTCTTTAGTGGTGGTCAGTAACACCACATACACATATGGCATATATATACCTAACCTGCTGCAGACAGGTTAAGTGAAACCCACATCCCCCTGTCTGCCCATCAGTACACAACGATACCACACCAAAGAAGATTTATTACATAAAGCTTTCGGGTTTACACCCTTCATCAGTATAAAGCAATAACATTACTATTATTGCTTTATATTGATGAAGGGTGTAGACCCGAAAGCATCAGTACACAAGGACATGCACAAGACCTGCCCCCCTCCCCCATCAGCAGGGAGCAGGTTCGTAATATCCACTCAAAGGCAACAAACTGAAGTCTCCATGGGGCCTGATACCATCCCTGGCTGTATCTTACATGGACTCAGGCATGAGCTCTCAGCTCCATTTCACATGGTAGTCAACCAAAGCCTGAGCACCAGGGTCATCCCATCTGCAAGGAGGACAGCCACTGTCATCCCTCTACACAAAGGTGGAGCAATCCACTGACCCAGCCAATCATAGGCACATCAGCCTAACTAGCCTGATCTGCAAGGGCATGGAAGGCATTATCAAGGACCTTATAAACAGGGACATCGGCAATCTCAAAATGCTTAAGTCCACACAGTGTGGTATTGTCAAAGGGAGATCAGGCCTGTTAAACCTGGTTGACTTCTTTGAAGCAGTCAACAAACACAAGGCCGAGGGGAAGATGGTGCACACTGCCTACCTTCACCTAGCCAAAGCTTCTGACAATAATTCCCATTCCGCCGTGATACATAAGCCTACACAGGTAGGCATCAACCTATATGTTACAAAATGAGTAGTTAACTGGCTCAATAATAGTACCCACTCAGTCAAAGTAGTGGAAGCCACCTCTAGAAGTAGACCCCCTAAAGAGCAGTGTACCTCAAGGTTCGGTCTGGGGGACAACTCTGTTTGAGATATACATTTCTGAGGTTCAAGACAAAACCAGTGATCTGTGGCTGACCAGGTTTACAGATGACTGCAAGCTGGCCACTGTCTTAAATTCCCCTACTAATGTGAGCATTCTCCAAGAGGTCCTTACCCAAATTAATGACTGGTGCCAGAAGCATTCCTCAAACTGAATGTCTGGAAATGCATCATTTCCCCTACTGTGGTAGATGTCATGCCACACTAATTATGACAGTAATAACAATGTACTGAGCAAGCAATCAGCTGTGAGGTGACTTGTGCACCAAGGTTGATAGCAACCTGATAGTTTCCCACTGCATTGGTGCCATTGTATGGAAGGCTGTCTATATGGCCCACCTCACAAATAAGGGTATGTCACCCAGGAACCAAGAGGCCATAACATCCCTGTACTCCACCCTTATCAGACCCATTACCGAGTACAATGGCTCCTTTGGCATGTACCTGACCAAGCAAATGCAGCAGTTGCAGAGACCATAGAGGTGCCTGTCCAGCAATTCCAGGGTCTGCAACACCTATCCTATACAGATAGGCTGAAAGACCTGTTCCTCTACTCAGTCTTATACAGACTGATCATAGGTGACCTGTGTCTGGCATACAAGGCCATTTCCAAAACAGCCTTGATGATGTTTCTGCATATCCGTAAGACAAACCCCACTCACACAACCTGCACACAATGCCCTCAACTGGTCTGTGACATGAATAGTACTTGTTGGCGGGATAGATTTGTGTCTCAAACAATACACTGTCTGTAAAATACACTCCTTCCCCATGTCTAGCAGTGTACCTCTATAGCCCTCCTGAAGAAGAAGCTGGATGACTGTATGGGAAACAAAAATTACACCCCTGGGATCCTGCATGTGTCCCAGCTGGACAGGGGAAATAGGTGCCGACTTTGAAGGGACAAGGGCAAAAATCTGGGCTAGGCTTATGAGGGCATCCAGGCCAATAACCTAGTATCCTATCAATCTATGCACCTAGTACTTTAACTGTTTCCTGTATGTATTGCAGACTGTCCTGCAATGTTGTCTGAAATGATTCCCTGTGATTCTGAACTGTGTAGTTACTGCATTGATAGAGTATTCTCTTGTTCCTTCATTAGTTATTATCACATATCATTAAACCGTGTTATTGTGTCTGGTCTGTATAGCAGTAAGTCAGCTCTTACAGTACTTGCATATGTGCTTGGTGACACTGTATAGCTCACTCCAATAGCCTTGGTCTTGGTCACACTTTCCATTTTGCTAATAGGCCAATCACACAGTAGGATTTGTCACCCTTTGTTGAGGGCCTTATAGTAGCTGTTATAGAGATGCATTGTGGTAGTCAGAACTACCTTAAATCTTGGCTGAAGGGCCTATAGGTAGCAAAACTGTGCCAGAATTTACCAGGAGTGTGTGTGTGTGTGTGTGTGTGTGTGTGTGTGTGTGTGTGTGTGTGTGTGTGTGTGTGTGTGTGTGTGTGTTTTAACAGAGTGGAGTATCACCTGCACTTGCAAGAGTGAGGTAACTCTTGAGGGGTATGTATGACACCAGGTAGAGGGTTGGCCTCATAGCCTAAAGGTGTACAGTAGATGTCTGATGGGTTGCTATGGCCTGGTAGGGAACTTCTGTGATGTCCCCAGCTGCTGCATGTGCCGTCTGATGTGCATGATGAATTGAGGATTATGTACATTAATGGTCCTCATTGGGGGAACATGAAACATCAAGATCAGGAGTGCAATGCATGCTGTAATGCCAGTATGTTGACACTACCCACACACATGCTGTGCTGATAGATGGCATGGGTGTGATGTAGGTGTTATTGATGGATAGTGTTAGCAGACATGGATGTGCAGGATCTGTACACAATGGTGCCCAATGTATGAGATCCTGTGATGTGTTTCCCTGTTCATGTCTTTTAGGTGCAATGCTGCAACAGTGATTACCACCCTTTTTTGGAAACTGAGACAGCAGAAATACTAGATGCCTTAAGACTGCACCACACAGTGCTGTTCAGCAGGAGTAGACAGCAGCAGCAGGATTGCATCACTCTGCAGAGTGACCTACTGGAAACCAACAACATTCTGGGTCATCATGGGTGTACCTATGAGCAGGTCAGACACAGGGCAATTGACCTTATTCACCATGCCTGGCAGAGGGCTGCAGCTGTGGGCAGGGACCGTGTAGCCACAGGTGGTGGTCCTACTATGCAGGCCCTATTAACACCTACAGAGCAGTTCATCACCAACCTTGGGGCAGCCACTGCACACCAGGAAACAATCCACACCTCTGGCATGGTGATGGGTGGCACCCAGATAACAGGTGAGGAGCTTCCAGGTAAGGCCCCAGTGGATATCACTTCTATACTGTATCATTCATACTGGCATTCTTGGAGTATCTAGAAGCATATGTCAGGTCAAACTGCATTTGTAATGCACACAAGTGCACATCTGTAGTGAATGACAGCAAATTGTGTAGTATGAGAGCTTATACCGTACATGTTCAGAAATTCATCCTTTTCCTGTACCAATGCCAGGTCCATCTGGTCTGGCTTTAAGGGCATGCATTTATCCATATTGCAATATGTGCATGTTCACTTGTAGTGGGGTTAACTGCGCTGTATCACTGTGGTCATCACAGGGGCCTATTCATGTGTGTGTGTGTGTGTGTGTGTGTGTGTCAGAAAACATTATACTGCAGGGTGTTAATTTACATATCTTGTCTCCCCCACACAGGTGAGCATAGGGGTTGGTGTCTCTCCCCCTCAAAACCTGATGTCAGTGTCTTAGTGGACTCTGATGGGTGGGGCACAGGTGGGGTTTTCAGGGGCTGAATCTTTGTCATTGGTTGGTATCCCAATTTCACCCACAATGTCCCCACACACAGTCAGTATGCTAGACATACCCAGCCCCTAACAGCCACAGATAATGGACAGTTGGAGGGTGGTGGCATGGAACAGGCTAGTGTGGTGACTATGGCACACATGAGTGTAGACACTAGCCATAGCCAGAGAGCAGGCAAAGTCTTACACAGGCAGATGGACAGGGATGCTTTAAGAAATGCTTAAAGGAAGACTGCTGCCCATCAGACCCCTGTCGCAAGTCGCAAGTGTCACAGCAGGTATCACCAGACACATGTTTCAGTCCATTATGGAGGCACAGACAAGTACTGATCGCAACATCAGACAGATGCTCAAGGTCATGAATACAGCCCTTCCTGCCATGAGTGATGACCTCCACAGCATTGGTGATGCCGTACGTCATTTTGCCAATGTCATGGATAAACGGTGGGGTGAGACATTGTCACTGCTTGACTGTGCAATGTCTGTGCTTCAGCATGTGGTTGGAGTAGGGCATCAGATACCTGGATGTAGGTCAGCAACAAGATCAGCTGAGAGCCCACATGGCTGTGTGCATTCACACTCCTGTAGTGGCAGTACCACCAGCACTACTGAAGGGAGGGTGCTGTCACCACACCAGAGCAGGCCATGAGCACATAGTCCTGGCTAGTCCCGTCAGGGATGCAGATCCAGCAGACAGCAATCACCATCAGGGAGTAGTACTGCATCTGGCCTTGGGCCTGGTGGTGCCAGTGAGACTCCTGGCAGAACCAGTTCCCTTTTCCCTGGTGTGAGATGGTGAACCATACATCCTGCCATGTACAGTCCACAGCTGTCCAACGTACCCCTGTGTAGGGTAACCACATGGCTTTATTGTGTGCATACAAACACTCACACATCTCTATCACAGGCAGGTCACCACCAGACACACACAGCTCCTCTGCACAGCCCAGTTGAACACCACCCCTCCACACACACACACACACACACACACACACACACACACACACACACACACACACACACACACACACACACACATGTTGTCAACTATATGACCCAGCCTAGGCCTCTGGCAAACCCACAACACCCTGTGCATGTGATGATACCTGTGCCACATCTCTGTTATCCATACCATCAATGCAGGGACATGCTAATATGAGTCTGATGCACAGGGTGAATATAGCACAGTGTAGTAATGTAATGCTGTGCAAGGTGCTGTCTGCTGGCAATAGTTATGGGTACACATCGAAGTGTATGTACCTTTTTAGCCCTGATGCATTATTTCTGTTAGTACTGATGATTGACTGTAGTCTCACATACTGTACTATGTGTTCCAGGTGTCTGTGTGTCTGCAGGCTGTGATCCTCTTGACAGTAGCAATGATGAGTATGGCAGAGTGGAAACACAGTGACATTTTCATAGCCAAGGTACAGCTGTATGTGTATATGTTTACCAGGTGTGTAGGCATGCAAAAGTGTGTGAGGGGATAATTGGGATGGACAGTGTGACCTTGCATACATACCCCTTGACACAGCCAGCTAGCCTTCATACATGTCACCTGGGTTATCTGTAGTACCACAAGCTCATACATACAGAGGAGGTTACTTGAGTACTGCCACTAGGTCCCTCACAAGTTTAGCCATTACTTTAACTGCAGCATATTCACCTACCAGCACCTGTTGACCCTGCTATTTCTTTCCCATCCACTCAACCTTGATGCATTTGATGAGGGTATGCATGTTACTGTGTATGACAGGTTTGGGGTATGTGTTCCTGACACAGGTCAGTCTGTGTTAGTCTAACCTGACAATCACCAGCATGTGTGTGTCTGCTATCTCATATGCAAGTCTGGCCTTTCATGCTGGCAGTGCACACAGAGTCATAGTCCTGTACATGGGGCAGCTATTGAAGGGTTAAGCACAGTCTCTACCTTTCCAGTCTTAGAAACGATAGTGCTAGATATATAACACAAATACCACAGAGGTAATGTAGTGCTGCAGTGTCTGCCACTACTATTCAAGTGGGTGACAATTGCTGGGGCTGTTAGGATTGCCAGTGGTGGGTTCAGAGGCCCTTAACATAGTAGAGCCATCTGACACACACACACACACACACACACACACACACACACACACACACACACACACACACACACACACACACACACACACACACACACTGCTGCATGGGACATGCATTGAAACACACATGCACATAGAATTGACACTTCTCAGATTAGATGACCTATCCATCTATTTATGTACAATACACAGTAATACGACCATTGCATGCACCACAGTGGCTTTGTGTTAGAAACTGTGTAACTGTGATTGTAAGGTGGATGACATCTGTATGGGCTGAAACGAGGTTGGCAATGGGGAAGTTCACAGGGTGGAAGAGGCACACAAAGTGGTATAGCCATTGCATACATACAGTACAGACAGCCACAGGGGATGTGCATACAGAAACACAAACGCACTTGTCAATAGACAGATTACTAACCCTACAGATCCACTTATATGTGCTATAGTGCTACGTACACATTACATGCTCCACATAGATTATCTGCCTGGGACATAACCCACAACCTCTTACAACATTTAATCTTGGGAATGCCTTCATGGATGGTGAGATAAACCACCAGAAATAGTGACTGGTCTCATCTATTGCTCCTACAAACCTGGACAAGTGATAAAGTAACAGACTTTGTATCAACATGATATTTCATTCACTTACAGTGTCTGATGCTGGCATGTCTGTCACTAGGGTAACTGTGACACATTTGCAAATGTCCATTGCTAGGGGACACATACCACATATAGGTTGCAAACATCTGGACATTCCATGTACATCTGTACAGATGACTGGTATGGGCTGTATAGTTTAACATGGTGCATGTGAGGCAGATGCCATTAACAGGTTCTTTAAAGTAATGCCATGGGGAGAGGGTTAACAGACCTTAAAATGGTATAACCAACACACACAGGGGATATGCTTCACACACACTACTATAGCTATCAGTATTGAGATTAGAACCCCTACCTATCTAATTATTTGTACTATAGTATTATGTAGTTGTTGCATATGCCACAGAGCTTAAAGGGATGAAGTGTGTACATAGGTAACTCTAAGTTGTATGACATCAGCAGGACTTGTAAACTGGGGCAATGGGAAGTGTACTGGCTGGTACATGCCTCAAAAATGACATAACCCACACCCCCTGAGGATATGATTCTCACCCAAACACACCCACAGGATATGATTTTCACATGCACAGTATCACAGTTGCCAGTATTGAGTTTAGAACCCCTGCCTGTCTAGTTATTTGTACTACAGTGTTACACAGTTATCACATTCACCATGGAGCTTTTAAGATTTAACAGGTTCCCAAGGTACTTCTAAGGTGAATTTCATCAACAGCCCTTGTAAAGTATGGCAATGGGATACCCTTCAAACATACATTTTTACACACACACACACACACACACACACACACACACACACACACACACACACACACACACACACACACACACACATGCACACACATTTGACAGAACTGAGAGTAGAGCCCCTGCCTATTTAGTTATTTGTACTATACTGTTATGTAGCTATTGCATGTGCCACAGAGCTTGTAGGGCTGAGGGCTGTCCAAAGGTACTTCTAAGGGGAATGACATCAGCATGACTGCTAAAGTAGGGCACTGGGAAGTGTTGTGGGTGGGAAAGTCCTCAAAATGCTTTATTGTATAAACATACACACTTACAAACACACTTATAAACACACATACATTTGCCGGAACTGAGAAGAGAAGTTCTGCCTATCTAGTTATTTAAACTATACTATTATGGAGTTATTTCACACACCACAGAGCTTATAGTGATGAAGGCTGTCCAAAGGTACTTCTAAGGGGAATGACATCAGCAGGCCTGCTAAAGTAGGGCACTGGGAAGTGTTGTGGGTGGGAAAGTCCTCAAAATACTTTATCCTACCAACATACGTACTTACAAACACTTTTACATACATACATACAAACACACACACACACACACACACACACACACAAAGGCAGTTGATGTGAAATTACAACCCCCACCTCAGTACTCTTACAGAATGGAGCTCATCTTCATGCTGGCACATGTGACTAGTTACAACTGGTATGCCATTGTATGCATCTGGACATCACTCTATGCCATTCAGGGTATCCCTGTGTATGTATCACTCTTTATAATTTCTCCAGGTCTTTTGGGTTTCTAAAACCATGTTGGGAATGGACCCCATTCCTAGTTCAAAATATAATTAAAGTTCATGAAATTAGTATTGTTTCAATCTTTGATGTGAGCCAGTAGTGCTCTTTGCAGCACCCGCAATGTGCCCTCCTATGACTCCTTCTGCAGTTTGTATGGAGTTGCATGTACTGGTAACATATCCAAATACGACTGCAAATTCTTTTTTATAAGACCTGTTGATCCTACTACTGTTGGAACTGTCTGGGTATCTTTCTTCCACATTGCTCTCGTTTCTGCCTACAGATCCTGATATTTATGACTTTGTGTCTCTCTGTATGCAAGAAACTGTAGTCACTGGGTGTAGCAATTTCAATGATCAATGCTATTTTTGTCTTCTTTTCTTGGACTACTATATCCAGTTTTCTAGCATCTATCTTTTGGATTGTTGGTAATGAGTGATCCCATGTGATATAAACTTCATTTTCTATGATGCTTTGTGGCTCATGTTTCCAGTGTTTTTCAGCCATGTTAATTCCATAACGTATGCGCAATCCCCAGTGCAACAGTCTCACCCCATTATTATGCCTTTCAGTATACAGTCCTTCTGCCATTAGTGAGTCGCAACCAGCAACAAGGTAAGTGACTGTTTCCAGTTTGATTTTACAAAACTTACATTTGTCCCATTTCTCCCACATGTTCAATGGACATTGTAAACCAGCTTGTACGTAGCCCACTCTCTTGGGCTGCCAGTATTAACCTTTCATTTCTTGGTTTGAATTTGCTTCTCCTTGACCATTTCTGCATGTGTTCCTGATCAACATGAGGTTCTTCCAAAAGTTTATCTATACTTGCAACTATATTTATGTTTTTTCCACATTTCTTGCCTTCTCAACTGATCTTTCACCTTATATTCTTTCTTTTGTTTTTTAGCACATGCATCAATATGCTTTTGCTAAATTAAGCAGATAAGTTATCTTACCTTTATTCTGCTCATGTTTCAAAACATTTACTACATTTGGATCTTGTGAGGTCAATAGATATGTGTGGAGTTCCATGATTGCAGATCTATACATGTAATCAATTTCAAAGAGGCCCATCCCTCCTTCATAACAGGGAATATATAATCTTGGTATACATTGATTTTTATAAATCATTTGGTGAGCATGAAGCATCCCTCTTGTTTAATATCCAATCTATCCAACACTTTTTTGTGCCAATCAATCACTCCAAAACTGTAAGTTAGGACAGGAACAGCAAATTGATTTATAGCTTGGATATTGTTCCCAGATGCCAATGCTGTTCTCAGGATTAGTTTAAGTGTTCTAAAGTATTCCTTACTAAGTTTTATTCATATTTGTTCATGATTTATTGCTGATCCCTCATCCATTGCTAAGTATTTATACACTCCCTCTTGCTCAAGTTCTTTACTATCACATTCTTGTCTCAAACTGATGTTTTCCTGGTGCTGCACTTTTTCTGCTTTAAAGGTTAATTTTGCACATTTATCAAGACCAAATGACATTCTAATATCTGAAAAAGTTTTGACAACCTGCAGCTGTGCTTTCAGTTCCATATCTGATAAGCTATACAGTTTTAAATCATCGACAAAGAGAAGACGAGAAGTCATTAGACTTTGTTGTTTTCTAGGATACAAATTATAGCCATGGCCTAAGCTGTTAAGTAAACAGCTTAATGGATTAATGACAAGGCAGAATAGCAACAGTGACAGAGAGACACCCTGGAATATCCCCCTTTGAATTTTTATCCCTGGGATAATAATCTGTCCTTTATCATGGCTTAATTGCAAAATGGTCTGCCATTGTTTCATGGTCACTGTAATGTAGTCAATCAGTGTAGGGTGCATCTTATACATTTTTAAGCAATCTTTTTTTCCATGAATGTGGGATAGTATCAAATTATTTTTTTTGTAGTCAATCCATGCTATACTTAGATTCTTCCCCTTTTTACAGTTCTCCACTATAACTTTATTTAACAACAAATAATCCTTTGCTCCATATGACTTTATTTTATTGCCCTTTTGTTCTACTGCCATAATTGAGTTTTCTTATAAATGACTATAAACCTTTTCAGCATCAATTCCTGTGTATAGTTTATATGTCATTGAAAGGCATGTTATTGGTCTATAATTTTTAGGGTAGCTTGCAGGTTCACTCTTAAGTAAGAACATCATTTTGCATGTTGTTAGCCAGTATGGTGTCTGTTTGGGGTGCACATATAAATAGTTCTTACTCATGACTAAATCCTCGTGCAAAGATGTTAATACTTTTAACCAAAAGTTGGGTACTGCATCTGGGCCTGGAGTTTGCCATTTAGAGGCTTTTCTTAACTTTGTTTCAATCTCTCTGGCTGTTATTTCATCCCATTTCAGATCCTGTACCTTTAAACTTCTTATTCTTTCTTTTACTTCTTCTATCCATTTAGCATCTTCGTTATGTTCCACAGGATCTTCATAAACACTTCTCCAAAATGTATCAACTTCCTCTTTTTTTGGCGACCTTTCAATTCCTTTTACCTTATTTCCCAATTCTCTGTAAAATGTTTTTGGATCATCAATAAATTGCTTATTTTGTACTTTTCCCTTATATTTATCTGTGTATCTTCTAAGTTTTTCCACTTGTGCTGAAATTTTTAGTTTGTTATTTGAGATAGTGCAAGATAGATCCTGGTCTGTTCTAATACTGTCCATTGCTTTAATCACATCTATATTTCTTAGTATTTTTGTTGATCTATTCCCTCTTCTATATTCTTCTAACAGTGACACTTCTTGTCTGAATTGATTTATAATTTCCTCTATTCGATACTTCCATGATGGTATTCGATTTCTCCACTTCCTTTTCCTCACTACCCTGTGATCTAGTGGTAGAAGTTTATCACTTATTAATTTAGCAGCACAGTATATCCTGTTCACTTCTGTTATATCATATGGATCTCTATGGACAGTCCTAATTACTGCATTCATTTGTTTTATCAGACTTCTTACCTTTTGTTTTTTTTTTTTACCTTCTGCAGTCTATTTCTCTTATTGATCTTAATATATCTATCTATGTCCATTAAATCAAGCAACTCTTCTCTTAGCTCATTTTCTTCCAAACTGAGGGCACATCCTTTATTTTCCGTTTCCTGCTGCCATTCTATAGAAAGTTCTATAGCATCTTCCTGTGGCACCTTCTCTTCAATTTCATCATGTGTCATCTGTTGCTCTGTCATATATGGACTCACTGGCGTATCACTGCTCAGCATTGACTGCATCAGAGTTCCCACAGTTTCCTGTTCCTTTCCTTGCTGTCTAGCTGAATGTTTATACTGGTCTCCTGTGGAAGGCTCCAAAATATCTTGATATGGCACCTGACCAATTGCTTCCTGTTCCACTGGTTTCCCCTTAATTTGGATATCCATTGCTCTATCTTGTTGTGCTTTCTGCATTCGATTTTCTGCACGGAGTCCTTCTCTTTCCAGCTGCTGCATAACCACAATTTTGATTTCTTTGACTTCTCCATTACTAATCTCTTTTTCTACTTTTCCTCTTAGTCTTCTTATTTTTTGTATTGCAAAGTTTTCTATATCCAGATTCCTTTGCCTGTATTTCTCTTCAAATATCTTTGGTGCTGCTTTTTTGTATTGGTTAGTTTTGCTTTCTCCTTTGCATACATATTGCACCATATTAAATTTATCTTTCTTTCCTATGTCCATATTTCTTTTTTATACTTTTCAAATATCTCTAGGTTTTATTGTTTATATTTTTGCACTTCCTCAGATGCTTCTTTTTCCAAACAGATCAAAGTTTCTTGATCTATATACTGTTTTTCAAAAATCTGTTGTATTAATAAACACACACTTTTATTTGAAGCTTCTGACAGTTTTTCTTGCAGAAGTATTTTTCTTTCCTCTAATTTCTCTCTTAATCATTTTATATATCTTGTGTCTATAAATTCTGGGCTTATTATATGATAGTAACAATACATAATTTCTTTCTTATCCTCAGTAGTCCTCTGTATCGTCTTTATGCCTCTTCTTTGGCTAATCAATTTTTGTGATTTTTGTGTATTTCTACAACAGGGGGGCCATCTTCCTCATGGGTTTGGCCTGGCTCCATTGTAGGAATGCTTCCATATTTTGAGGATTCTACACTGTCATTTTTTTCCATTCCTGGCACCAGTGCACCTACCAGGATTGGGCACTTTTTTATCCTGGGTCTTGTGCACTTCGCTAGCTTTTTTGTTTTTAACCTACTTCTGTCCATGATATATGCTACATAAATGCAGTCTATATATCAGTGCCACCTTGGTGAGATTTTGTGAAAAACAAGGTCCACCTCGTGAAGGTACTCACCAAGACTTGAGGATGAATTCAGTTTCAGCACTACTACTCTCCTTTCCTTGCTGACTTTTCATCTCTCCATTAGGACCTCCTCTCTCCACTCTCTGTGTGTGTGTTGCCCTGTCTCTCTCTCTCTCTTTCTCTATCACTGTCTGTCTCTCTCTTCCCCGTGTCTATTAGTGTGTATGCTTGACATATTGTTATCTGTTGCCTATATATTTATATATATATATATATATATATATATATATATATATATATATGTCTTTGTATCACATACAGCAGATGCAGATATATCACATATGGGCTACCTACAGCTAGCTGAGGGTGATCCTGTCTGATGGGTGTGTGTAGAGACAGTTAAGGTGTACATAGCTGTCTGTATACAAAGACATATAGGCACAGTACAGTTTTATAGTCCAATGTGGGTTCCGACATGGTCTGTAATTCTCTAAGTGTAGGAGCATGCCCGGTATGACCTTCTATAGTAAGTGTGAAACTCCATTCCAGAAATAGTTGTAGTCCACTCCAGGGTTTTGTGTGCTATAGTCATACATCTCAAAAGTAAGAAAAAAAGTTGCTAGAGTTACAGGGTTTGTTTTAGCAGACCTTTTCTGACATATCTGACTTCTGACACTAAAATGTATTGTGTCATTACCTACTTACAGAAATCCTCAGATCATCACTGTGATTTACCAGGGAAATACAAGATCTGTGATGCCCAGACCAATATTATGAGCCAAACTATAGATATTCTTACCCAATTCTGCCAGTTGAGAGGTGTGGCTACAGCCGACTGACAGATGAAACTGTGTAAACAGTCCAGCACCTTGGTGATATACTGGCTGGGGATCTTCTGCATGTGTGGTATTCTTCTTACCTGAAAAGTCATATCCTGGTGCATACCTCTCAACTGTACAGCTTTTTGCAGATTGTCCAGATGTTTGTATAATTTTTGTCCATTTAACATTTACTTGTGTTTTTCTGGCAAGTTAGTGGCAACTAATTAAAGACTGAAGTTAGAAAATAATGACAGATATTTGTGTTTCAGACTTCATAACCTTCAGACAATTCCTGCTAATGCAAATCCCGTTATTCTACCAACTTTCTCAGTTTGTAAGAGCAATATTTAAAACACGTGCCTATCATTGGGTCTTTGTCCCACTTTTATTTATGACCTTGTCCAGATGTCTTGCTGTAAGAGGTTGAGAGGTATGGGTGTGGGTACAGAGTGCATTCTACTGAGCAGAGATGGCCATTATATGTGTGGTATATTCCACTTAGGACTTTGATTTCCAGGTATGTCAGTGGCAGAGCAGTACAGAGTAATGTGGTGAACCACTGACAGACAGTTGTGTATAGGTTGATAGGTTGATATGAGGTTAGTAGGCTATTGGCCCTGAAGCCCTTATAACCCTCACAGACAACAGTGTAGCCCATGTTAAGACATGTCAGCACCCAGATCCCTTGTCCAACAGGGACACAAGTGGAATCACAGGACTGTATTTTCTGTTTCCCATGCACTTATACAGGAAGCACTTCACTAGGGGTATTGAGGCACTTGGCTTGATGTGGACAGGGAGTGTATTCTACAGATGGGGGAGTGTGTGGGACACATATCTGTCACACCAACAAGCTGTATTGATATCACATGCCAGGTTGATGCTGCACCTACAGGTTGATTGAGTGGACCTTTACTTCCAGATGTGCAACAGTCCCATCAAGGCAGGGTCTGGATTGCTTTGTATGACAGACAGGGGTCACCTCTGTGGAGTCTGTATGGAACTGAGTAGACAGACAGTGCTGTTAGCCTATATGTGTAGGGTAGGTGTTTGTGGTCCTGCATTCTCCCGGTGAGGAACCTCTGTGGTCTCTCCAGCTGCTGCATGTGCTTTGTGAGGTTCATGCCAAAGGTGGCGTTGTGCAAAATAATTGGCCTCATAAGGTTACATACATGGATCTTACAACCTCTTTGTCCCTGAATGGGATACCCTTACATTTGAGTTGTCCATCTATGAAGCTTCCTGTACAATGAGAGCAACATGGTGCTCCGACTTCAGGTTGCTATCAGCCTGGGTGGCCAAATGCCTCACTACCGATGGTGTATGTAGGACATTGTTGTTAATGTGATACTATGTGGGGACATCAGTCTCCTCGAAGGGGATGATGATGCATCTGTAGGCATTCAGCTTGAGACCATGTTTCTGGCATCAGGCATTTGATTTGGTGAGATCCTCTTGTAGGACGTCCACATCTCCTTGGGATATTGATGAATGTTCCCAGCTTGCAGTCATCTGCCATCTTGGTCATCCATAGGCCAATGTTTTTGGCCTACACCTTAGGGAAGTATATCCCATATACCAGAGGCCCCCAGACTGATCCTTGGGGTATGCCACTCATTACGGGTGTACTTTTTGAGTTGGCTACCCCTATTATGATTATTTGGGTTCTATCAATGAACCAGTTTGATACCCATCTAGCAACATATAGATTGCTGCCTAGCTGACAGAGTTCATGTACTATGGGTGCATGGGGAATAGTGTGTAAGGATTTGGCCAGGTCAAGGTGGCCAGACTGCACCATCTTTCCCTCATCCGTGCCTTTGTTGGCTGCCTCAGGGAAGTCATCCAGAGTTCACTGACATACCTCCCCTGAGGATGGAAGACTGTGTAGGGTAATGTATTTGGATTTTGCCAATGTCCCTGTTAATGTGATCCATGATAATCCACTGCATGGCCTTTGGATCAGGCAAGTTAGGCTAATGGTTCTTTAATTTCCTGGATCGGTGAACACTCCACCTTGGTGTAAAGGGATGACAGTGGCTGTCCACCACTTGCATGTGACATAGACAGTACTCAGGCTTTGGGTGTGTAGGGTGCATAATAATGCTGCCAGTTCATGCCTGGGTTCATGTAGGTTGCAGCCTGGGATGTATTCAGATCCCATGGAGGCTGTCTTCTTGACTTTGAGAGGGCAGTGATGCCCTGGTCCCTAGTGATAAGTGTTGGGTGTTTAGGTACTGGGGATGTCCTGCTTTCTTGATAGGAGGGCAGAGGGGAGACATTTCCACTTAATCTGTCAGCCAGTGGATTGTCTTTATCTACAGCATTTGTGTATGTGGTGTCTTGACCACCAGTTCTGCATAGATCTGGGAGCTTCCTTTGGGAATGCAGACATATGTGAGGAAGGTCTTATGATTGTCTGTCTTAGGTGTGGGCAATTTGAACTCAAAGTTGCCTTGAATGGATTTTACTAGTGCTCTTATTTGTTTGTTCAGGCTAAGGGGTGATTACTTTCAATTGTGCACCTGCTCCTTCTTGGTCCTGGACAGCAATGTTATCCTTTTGTTATATAGTTCCTTTATTGCAGATGTTTGTGGACAGGTTTACTCTCCCTTGGAGATGGTGATGTTGTCCTGTCAGTTATTCCTGATTCCATGCATTTCTATCTATATGCTGGCATGCTAGTTTTGTGTACATTCAGAAGTTGATGCCTGTTCCTCTAGTGGGGTAGGTGGCTGCTCAGCTGTTTATACCATCCCTCTGATGGTTATGATCAGCTTGTGGGCCATTTTTCTTTTACCAAGGCTAGAGGAGGGTCAGGAGAGTTGGTGATATGACATGTGACCTCTTTTCTGTCGGATCTTGGCAGGGAGGATGATGCTGTAGGGGTGCTGTAGTGATTGATCATGTTGGTTACTGCCAAGTCCAACATAGGTATCACATTTTATGGAGGCATCAAGTGGCTGTCCTAATAATGTAGCATTGATAAGATGGGGGAATCTCTGTGCATTTCTGTTCTGGCATGGTTGGATTTCCAATCAATGGTTGGGTAATATAAGTCAGTCAGGATCAGAGTGATGGATAGAATCTTGATAGATTTGTAGAGGACCAGATATATGAGGTGGGTGTCCTGAGTCAGATATGTTGGTCTTTAGCTACGTATAATTTTCATAGGGTTCTTGTCAACAGTTGACTGCACTTGGAGTGTCTCATGTGTATTAGACTGTTTGACCACCATGGAGGTGTGTGTCTGTCTAATATATATTTATATTCCACCTCCTTTGGCTTTGCTGCCCACATTTTGTGGTCTGGCTGTGAGATAGGATGAGTGATCAGGTAAGGATGGGTTTCCCTCCGTGGCTGTGGGCCAGGTTTCTGTGAGTGCACAAATGTCACCATCTTCCAGGGTTATGACTGCTTGCAATGAGTGCATTTTCTTGTTTAGACTCCTAGCGTTTAGCGGCATGGCCTTTAATTTGTGTTTTGTTGAGTATTTTATGTTGGTAGTATGGACTTTCCATACAAAGGCAGTATGGAGGAGGCAAGGGCCTTTGCCAGAGACCTGAAGGCCAAGTGAGACAGATGCAGGCCATCTCTAGCAAGGCAACATGGTATGTCGATCATATGTTCCCAGGCTGCCAGGCAGTGGATCCCCCTGGGATGACACCAGTAAGTGTGCTAAGTGAACTGACAATCATTTTCTGTTTGTATTAAGCCATCATTCTGGGTGACAGCAGAATGCTGCTTAAGGCTAGGGACATACCTGCATGGGACACATATTCAGCAAGCCGAAGCATGTCTGTCTTCTTATAGTTCAGTGAGGTACATCTGACATAATTCACACTGCCATGGACCAGGCCGGAGTGATACCTGTACCTGCTGTGGGTTGACTTGAGTGCATGTGTGATATGACAGATTATGGCACCTGACAAACTAGTGATGGTGACTTTCTCCTTATCTTGCCTGGTGAGAGGCACATCTGTGTGTCTCACAGTGGAGTCTTCTATGAGTAATATATTGGGTGTATGGTAAGGCCTTAGTGTTTGCAAGACCCTGGTGTGTGGACTATGCATGGTCTGTGGTGTGTAGATTTGTGGAGTTCTCATGTGTTTTTGACTCTGAGGTGTCCTTTGTTTGGGTTTTTATTTGCTGCAGACTTCCACTTATATGGGTGTGCATTGTGTATTTGCAGGTGATGTTTACTGACTCCATACACTGCAGGGCACCTATGTTACTGCACAATTTGTTCTGGTGTGCACATTCTCCATTTGTCTGGCCAGTGGTTCACCTTCCCCTTATGTGTGTCTCTTTATCCTTCTGAGGTTCCAGCCAGAGGCTTTGCCCACAGTGACTGCTGTTATGTATTTGTAATTCTAGTGTGAGCGGGATAAATGCCGTAACATCACACACAAGGTTATGGACTTCACACCTCTGAGTGTACCTATTTAGCAGGTTCCATCATTGCACTACTACGTCTGCTGTGGTCCTCAGATGGTTCGTGTTACTATGTTATTATGAGGCTATATGTTGGCCTAGCTGTCAAACCATCCCAGACTGACATCTGGACAGGCCCATTTATGACAGTCAGGCAAAGGCCCACACATGGGGACAGGGTGTTAATACTGTTTTGCCAAACAAAGACAGTTGGGAGACAAGTTTGGCATTTGTTTGCTTTTTCTTATGGGTTATGACGTCTGCTTCTCCACTGTCTGCCATTGATGTTTTCACATGATCCTTTCTTGTTTTGCAAATAGTTGGCAGGCAAATGCAATGTTATGGCAAGCAGAACAGATATACAAGGCACACTTGTGCTCCTTCTGTGACAACCTGTCATTCCAGGGGTATGGATGTTGGGCAGTGACATGTCATCAGTGCTGACACAGTAAGGTGGCAGCCTTTTATAACCTGGCAGTACACTGACCTTCAGGTACCTACTGTCCTACTAGGCATCATACCTCTCAACTTCTTAGAGCCAGACATCTGGACAAAGCCATAAGTAATTAGAGGACAAAGGGCTAAATATAGGGACCATTGTTAACTATTGGCCTTACAAACCTAGAAAGGGGATGCAATAACAGGTTTAGCATTAGCATGCATTTTTCCAAAGGGTATGAAATCTGAAATTACAATCTGTCATTATTTTCTGACTTTAGTCTTTTGTGACTTGCCAGTGATTTGCCAGAAAACCACAATTTCATGATAAAAAGATCAAAATATGACACAAACCTCTGGACATTTTGCAAAAAGTCTGTACAGTTGAGAGGCATTCTAGGCAATGTGTAGGTTATTCTGAGCTGTGTACTGTCCATATGTGTGGCTCCCTGCCCCTGACCTGTTCAGCTTTCTTGCTGTTACAGATATTGATGTCTGGGTAGTGTATACAACTCCAATCTTAGGTGTAGTTGACATGCAAGGTAGTTGTGTAAGTCTGTAGGGGAATATTTCATCATTTCCCCATTTGTGGGCCTTTGCCAGACATTTCTTTATGTTTTTTTTTATAGCTGACTTGCTCGGTGAGACTGAGGGGTGAGTAGAGGACCCCCACATTGACATCCATGCATGTGACCTATGACCCCCAGTTAGTTAGCCCCCCACATATACTGCAGTGAGATTTGTCACCTATGGGACTACTGCATACTCTGGGGAAGCCAATATTGGGTGGACATTTCCTGTTGTCCCACATAGCTGTCAATTGTCTGCTGCTATCCCGGTAGGCTACCCCATTCCCTTGCATGGATGCAGTGATACCATAGCTATGCTACCATAACATACTACTCCATTCATTTATTGTTAAGAAGACTGGATTACCTTGTGTCTGTGGTAGTTGTGAGGACAGTGCTTAAGGGATGGTTCTGATGGATGGACACAGTACACAGCCTATACATGGTAAGTTACAGGTAGTGTGATGTGTATGGCATCCATTTTACTGTGTGCACAAGTCAGAGAGAGGTGTCAGTCCCTGAGTCGCTACAGTGTCAGTGTGTGTGCTATGTGTTGCCTCTTTGCTAAGACCTGGGCATACTGGGCATACCTCTGTCTGCTTACAGGCCCAGGTTCAGGGGGTTCCTAATCCAATTCCCCCTGTGCCTGTGGGGACCTAGGAAATGGTGGCAGGCTGTGTGGCCCTTCCCTTGAGATCTTCCTGCCACAGCTGTTTCCACAGGATCATATTGTGTAGCATGGCACATACTATGAAGATGTGTACACATGTGGCTGGAGAGTACATCAGGGCTCTACCAAATATGTCAAGGCAGCTGAACCAAGACTTGAGCATCCCAAATACACACTCTACAATGTTCCTGGTCAGTGGTGTGCCTCATTATGGCATTCTTCAGTGTGTGTGTGCATTTCTGATGGGTGCCATCATCCATGGCTCCAGAGCACAGCCAGCATTCACCACCAGATGGCCATATGGGATGCCCCCCTGGCAAATGCCTGGTACAGCTGTGAGTTGTGCCAGATGTGGGAGTTATGATAACTATCAGGGCTGCCAGCACACACATTCATGATAATGCCCTGGGCATTGCACATGACCTGGCTGTTGATGGAGTAATAGCCCTTGTGGTTGACATAGACTCTACCTTCTTCACTGGGTGGTGCGGATGTGCGTGCAGTTTATGGCACGCAGTACCTCTGGGCAGTCTGCTACATGGTGGAAGAGATGCATATTGCTGGTCCTTTCTTCAGGGGTGCTGGGGAAATATATGTGCTCACCAGCATGTGTTTGTATGACATCCAGGAACTTGTGGAGTAGCCTGGATGCATATGCCTGTGAGACCCCCATGATGCCCCCAGTAGGTTTTTGGAAGGTACCTGTAGCTAGTATTCTTAAGGCTACACCTACCTTGGTATCCACTGGAATGGGTTCCCCTCTGTTGGCTCTGGGTGTGAGGTGAGCCCAACACAGCTCGATGAGTTGCTGAAGTAAGTCCCTGTCCAGCCTGTAGTGCTCTAGTATCTCCAGATCATGTAGCCCCTGGTAGGTTACCCTGGGTCTGAACACTCTTCTCCTCCTCCTCAGTCTGGGGTGGTTGTCAGCATTATCCTCCTCACAGCCCTCAGCCTCTAGCACATACTGATGTTTCAAAGCAACAGCAGTCCCTAACATTTTGTCGGTTAAAATTCCTAACTGTGTACACTAATGATGCAGGGTTTGTGGGGAAAAACAGACTGGTAGGTGTTTGCATACTTTATACTGTTGTGCTGCAGATGCTGCCTTTGTGATTGGCTGACTATGATATATTCCACCTGCCAGCTATATTATAAAGGGGTTTGAATGGGCCACTGTGACTCAGAGAGGCCGTTTTAGTGATTTGTAAGTAATTTCCTTTATACTGCTATTTCCTTTGTTTTTTTGCTCTGTTTAAGCCCAGCAGCATGCCGTGCAAACTGTTTTAGCTAATGTAAAAATTGCTGAGCAGAAAAGGCCATCCCCTGGACACGAACACACTCCCCAGTTCTTGAAAGAGCTAAGCACAGCTAAGCACCCTCAGACAAACCTCCCTTGCTTACCTCTGCTTAGCTGAGCACAAATAGGAGCCGCAGAGCTCCAATGTGCTTACACCAAGCATGACACACCCCCTTCTCATGCCAGCTGCTTCTTCTGCTTACACCACCACATTATAGCTGCTACATGGTTAGGTACCCGTGGACACAGTCTCCCATTTTGCTATTCAATAAATTTAGCTCATTTGCATACCCCACTGCCTTAGTCCCTAGTTACACCACTACACTGGAGCCTATGTCATGTTACGAGTCTGCCTGCTGCCCCTTATAATGGGAAAATTCATCTTTCACATAAAATTGTCTTTTTACAATTTTTTTTTATTTTCTGCACGATCTTGTTTGCGTGTCGCTGTACTCCACTTAAACATCCGAAATCTGCCCCCCAAAAATTCGATTTTTTTTATTATTTTGAAACAGTTTTGCATGCTAATGGCCATATATTTGGCCATTGGCATGCCTAATACTCATAATACATGCTTTACTTTGAGTTGTCATGCCCCCCGTTTTGATTTTTGCAGAAATGTCCATGGTTAGCAACCGAATAAATTTCTGCAGCAGACACGGCTCCAACAGGGATGCCTGTATGCTTGCTGAATCACTAATTTTCCTCATTTGCATGTTCTTTCCAGCAAATGAGGTGATTAGCATTATATTGTGGTGTCCATGTTAGAATAGTGTCGGAAGGCTCGTGCACGCCCTCAGCTTTGTTTACTGGATTGCTTGGCCTCCGTATTCCATGTTCGGGCTGCTACACTATTTATACATGGAGAATCACTCCATGTAAGCTTTACTGAATCCTGCGGACCATCTTGTTCCAACTTCTGCTAAGAACTTGGTTTGAACTTGACATATGGAAAGCAAGCATATTGCTACCCATATTTAAAGGAAGATATATGCATAGTCCAAGAAACTACAGGATAATAAGCATGGCATGTACTGTATGAAAACTATTTCAAAAAGTGCTGGTAAAGCTTTTCCCTGTAAACATCACTTTGATAGAAGTCCTAAACTATCGTGGATTTATTACTCAGAAAGCATATACTTGAAATTTCATATAGTTCTATAATAAGATTAGATTAATCTTCCCATGAATGCAGTTTATTTAGATAGTGACTGTTATAAAGAAATTATTTTTTTCAGGTATTAAACCACAAATGTAATCCCTATATTGCTTGGTCCATCAATAATTGAAATAGCCGTAGAAAGGGTGTCATATCCATTTGGCACCCACCTCTACATATAAATGATCACAATTTCTTAATGGCAGTTATATTTCATTGAACAGTAATGACTTTAAACTATTTAACTGTCCAGCTGAGCAGTTTTGTTATGATTGTTTCAGGACAACTTGTAAAGTGTTAGTTACTTTTAAGTTCTTTTGGTACCTCTTTCAAAGTTGACATTCTGGGCAAGTGCCCCATTAATTCCTCCTTTTGTACACTTATGATAGTTTGTTCAACAAGTATGTTTTTGATTAAAATAGGAGATCATTTCTACTCAGGCCTTTGTTGTGGAAGGCACACAAAGGCACACAAAGGTCATCCTGGTTCCCCTGTTGTGGGAGGCACACAAAGGTCATCCTGGCTCCTCCTTTGTTTTTAGAGGTAAATACTAGGTTACCAGTCTACAGGCTGCTGCAAGCCTAGACATTACCCAAAGGTCAGAATCAGACCCTGTACCTTCCAGTTGTGAGGTTGAGACCTTAACCACTATGTCACTCATCCTACATTAGTCTAACCATGTCTATAATACTCCTCAGTTTTACTGTTTTGTACAATAAATTTATAGCTGATGCAAAGTTAACAATTTTGATCACATGTATCTATGACAGTAGGGACTTACTGGCTCATCTATAAAAAGTTGTCATATGGGCTAATAACACAATATTGACTTTAATTTTAAGACGTGCACAGATGTCTATTTCTGGAATAAAGAGAAAGAACACAAATGTCATAAGCAATGACAGTGTAATACACCAGTTGATTACTGTAGAGATTTAGTTATTTTAATTTCTAAAGAACTTTCATTTGTTTTTTTATGCTCAAATCATTTCTAAAAAGACCAATGATATTATGAGAATTACAAAGCAAACAACTTCCTCAAAAGCAGCTAATGTTTTAGTTCCAGTTTATGCTGTACTGATAATAACATATAGAATATACTGTGCCACTTTGCATTCATTAAAAAACAAACATTAAATCTGAAATGTACACAAAACTGATTCACTTGAAATATTAATGATTTAATAATCCAGGTTGCAGAACATACCCATAAACTTTAAATTTCTTTTCTGTTTATTACAGATTTTAAGGGGGCAATCTGACTAACTTGACCTTGACCTAAATGTCTATATCAAATCAACAAATATAAAAATATTTTACTTTTCTACATAGGCAGTGGAGATTTGAGGTTAAAGATCTTAGTATTCCATGCATCAGTAGCTAAAATGTAGAATAGGCTTCTAAGGGACATTGGGTAAGTACTTCTGTGTGTCTGGCACAAGGTACCAGATGTGATCCTGACCTATGGCTAATGTCTGTGTGAAGTTTACATGCCTCTGTGTGTCTTTGTGAGGTTCGGGTTCCTCCTATGTCCAAAAAAAAAAAAAAAAACATGCTGGATATTTTCACCTCAAATTCACCCCACATTGAAAGGAGTTGTGTGTAGCATCAGTAACACCATGTGGTGGCTGCTGGGGAAGAGCTGCATAGAACAACATCTTTGGGCATCAGCTGTGGTGCACTGTATCCTCAAGATAGGAGAACACAGACTGTGAAACATGTCAGGGCTAGCCACTTGGCTCTAGGTGATTTGCTCACGTCTCTAATGCCACCAAAAAGGGGCATGGGTATTTACCAGTGATGATTGGATTGAGTATTCTGCCTATTCTGGCCTATGCAGAAGACCCGTGCTAAAGGTGGGAGGGATGTCTGTGGCTCTGTTGGCCAGTGTGTGCCTTCCATAAATCTCAGCAGCACTGAGTTAATTATTTACTCACTGGCAGGTGTACAGTTGTCTAGCTTGGGTTACCTGAAATTACTCTGTTGAGCAAAAGCTGGACATAAAACCATTCCATCTGCCAAATGTGAACTAAAGATTGCTTCATTCAATACAGGTTCACTGGCAGTATGCAGTTTGATAGTGGATGACATTATGGTGAGGAGGAAGCCGAACATCTTGTGTATCCGGGATACAAGATGGAAGGGCAGTGCAGTGAAGTCACTTGGATAGGGATTCAGAATTTGCTATTCAGAGGGAAGACAGACTGGAAATGGTGTGGAAATTTCAATGAGATGGAGAGACTTCAGAAGACAATGAGGGATGTGATCAGAATTAGTGATAGACCCATGGCAATCAGACTCCAGAGAAAAGATAGGGCAGTATTCATAATCTCGGTCTATGACCCACAGTAGAGTTATGAAAAAGAGGAAAAGCAGGAAAAGCATGCATTAAGACAGTAGTTGCAAGATCTACTAGATAAAGCAGGACAACATGAGCTGAAGTTAATAATGGGAGACCTCAGAATGTTCATATTGGAGCAGACAGCAAATGATATAAAAACTGCCTGGGTCCACATACATGGGTAACAGGAATAAAGAAGGAGAAACCATTCTACACTTCTGTCTGTTAAATGGCTTGATGTTATCCAACACACGATTCAGCAAGAGAGAGAATCAGAAGAGCACATGCAAAGGTGGCCAACATGCAACTGAGGTAAACCACCTACTAAGGAAGGGACATCGGTGTAGAGTCAGAGACTGCAGATTTATCTTAAGTCAGCCAGCAGCATAAAGCACTGGTGACCACTAATCAGTTGAAAGTAGTGGTCAGAGATGACTCTATGGTCAAAAGAGGCTAGGCTGAAGACCTAGAAGGTGACTGGAGAGAAAGCACAAGTGTTCAAGGAATTACACAGGGCTCTAGCACCTCAGGAAGAAGAGGAAATAAGTGGAGTTGAAGAAGAATGGCAGCGCCTTAAAACAGCATGTATGAGGTCAACAGAACAGATATGTGGTCTGGCCAGTTATGAAATAAGATATATAAGGAAAGCGGGTGGTTGAATGCAAAAGTCCAGTACGTTTTCAAAAGAAAGGAGGCAGAAAAGAAAAACTAGGAAATGGAAAAGACAAGCCAGGCTAAGAAGGAATACTGGCTGGCTAACAAATAGGCGAAGAAAGTAATAACATAGAACAAGGCATCAGAGGCACTCTACCAGCTTCTAGAAAGTGACTCGGTAGATGGCACAACAAAACTCTATCAGGTTGCAAGACAAAAAAATTAAAAATTAAAAGATAGTCATCAGACACCCTTCATAAAGAATGCCAGCAGCAAATTGCATGCCACTCTACAGGACATTAAAGGTAGATGAAGGTACTTTCAGCAACTTCTGAATGAAAAGAACACACAGAAGATGCACTGCCCCAGATATAGAGCATGATGAAAGAGGAAGAAGTGCCCACCCTAGAAGAAGTAAGAACAGCACTAAGGAAAATATCAGAGAAAGTAGCACCAACATATTTGATGAATTAGGGGAGAAATGGCTCCTGACAGTCCTCACAACTTTAGGAAGAGAACGGCATATCCCAGATGACTGCAGAATAAGTTCTAGTGCCAGTATATAAGGGCAAAGGGGACATCCACAACTGTGGGCAGTACAGAGGAATCAAACTCCTGTCACACTGCATTAAACTGCTGAATAGGGTGATTAATAAACAAATATGAAGAGTAGTAGAAAGTAAGAGGGGAGATGAACAGTATGATTTCAGATTTAGATGCAGTACAACAGATGCTACGGTTGCATCGAGACAGATAGTTAAGAAGAGATAAGGAAAGAGTCCAATTGGAAATTCCTAAATTTAAAGAAAGCATATGACAAGGTTCCAGGAAAGCTGATTTTGGCAATCCAGCTGTGGTGTGAAGTTCAAGAAATAAATTAGAATTGGTGCAGGCAATGTACAAAGACCCAATGACAAAAGTATGAGCAATATTTGGAGTCACAGAAGGGCTTCCCGTGGGAGTAGGTATTCATCAGGGTTGAGCTCTGAGTCCATTGCTGTTCTTTCTAGTGATGGATTGTATTAGAAAACAGGCTGAAGCGGAACAATCAACAAAGTTGCAATATGCAGGCAATGAGACATTACAGGCTGACTCTGAGCAAAGCTTCAGCAAATGATAGTGAATGGGATGCAATATTAAAGGCATATGGGATGAAATGGAGTATAGACAAGGCAGTTTAATGGCAGCAAATGGGAGAAATCAGAATAAGGTGAAAATTTACATAGAAGGAAAAACAGTGGAATAGGTTAACAGCTTTAAGTGTCTGGGAGGGGTGGTTGAAGGGAAGGGAAGTCTGAATGCAGAGGTCAAAGCTAAAATCAGAGGATCAGTAGCCAACTTGCACAGAGTATCTAAAGTAGAGAGTGACAGAAGAATGCCAAAGAAGCTGAAAAGTAAGGTGCATAAAACAGTGATGTGACCAGTAATTCTGTATGATACAGCAACCTGGGAAGTAAAGGCAGATCAGAAGCTAGAGGTGATAGAGATGAGATGAGATGGGTGGCAGGATGCACACTGTGACACAGATGAAGAAATAAGGACATCAGAGTAGAAGCCAAAGTAGCTACAGTTTCAGAGAAAGTGAAAGAGAACAGATTACAGTAGTTCAGGCACATGTGCACAAAAGCAAAAGTCAATGTGATAAAGAAAATGTGGGCAAGAAGGCAAGAGGAAGTGAAGATATTCAACCAAGAGTACTCAACTTGTGTGTGTGTGTGTGTGTGTGTGTGTGTGTGTGTGTGTGTGTGTGTGTGTGTGTGTGTGTGTGTGTGTGTGTGTGTGTGTGTGTGTGTGTGTGTGTGTGTGTGTGTGTGTGTGTGTGTGTGTGTGTGTGTGTGTGTGTGTGTGTGTGTGTGTGTGTGTGTGTGTGTGTGTGTGTGTGTGTGTGTGTGTGTGTGTGTGTGTGTGTGTGTGTGTGTGTGTGTGTGTGTGTGTGTGTGTGTGTGTGTGTGTGTGTGTGTGTGTGTGTGTGTGTGTGTGTGTGTGTGTGTGTGTGTGTGTGTGTGTGTGTGTGTGTGTTATCATTCCAGAGACCATTTTAGAGCAGCATGTGAGACACTCCTACCAACATTTCTTTTCATCAGACACTGATGACATCATCTGTTATTAAGTCTTCTTTTACAACATGAAAGTCAGACTTGTGCCATGGCCTAGTGTTAAGTACTGATTTTTAGCTTGTGTAATTAGGTAGGTAGGGGTTCTAATCTCACTGCAGTCAACTTGTGTGTATGTGTTCAGTTAGCTCTCATTTTGGAGCTCATTTAAGAACAGCATGTGAGACACTTCTACTGACATCTTTTTCTCAGCAATCAATGATGCTGCTACCCTCTATAAAGTGCATTCTGACAAGGTAATGCCAGACATCTGCGGTGGTGCTGCTGTTGCATTATATGGAATACAATTTATATACTCCCACAGACCTAATGTTCAAATCTGACCTTATTCAACTGCTGTGTGTGTTGTTGGTGGTATATTACTGTCAATATACAATCTTTTGTATTTCTTCATCTGAATCCCACTTAGGAGAACCTTTAACATAGCTCCATGAATCCTACATCCCTCTGCCAACATAACATCCTTTCTACAAAACACTGGAAGATATCATCATCTCAAAGATGCGTATACACATTATGAAGCAAAGCCCTTCCATGACCCTGTTCAAGCCATCTTCAGACCACTGGATGTGTGACTGCTAATTCAGTCATGAGGTGGTGCACATGTCACATATGGGTAGAAGCAGTATGCACATACCCCTACTATCTTACATCATAAGTTCTGTACTATACTTATTTTGATTTATAGGCTGCAATAATGGCCATGATTTTATGTGCTGTTTGCTGTTAGCCTAGTAATCTACTATGACCCTATGAATATCGTGCATGTCAATGTTGCTGTCATCCACATGTGCTGTGTTGAGGTGTGGAGGTACAGTAGCTCTACAATACTGTATTCCAGTCTGAGATTTGGTGTACTATATTAGTGAGCACTGTTGACAGTTGATTATATGTTCTTTCCAAAACAGCTGTAGTAATATTCCTGAATATTGTTGCCATGAGATGACATATATATATATATATATATATATATATATATATATATATATATATATATATATATATATATATATTGTTGCCTTAATGAGGCATGTGTTCTTTTGCTGGAGTATTTTAACATTCTGCACATTTCTCATTCAACCATCACAGTGACACTTGCAGTATGGCACATGTGTGCATGTATATACCTACCATCATGAAATGCTATGTGACATACAGCAATATTACATCACACTAATTACATGGACACATATGCCTTGTTTCATCCATGTTTTGTAATGCTGGTACATACACAAGCATATTACCAGTTCAGACTCACTTGCAACTGTGGTGAATTATTTGTATGACAAATTGTGTTGCTATTCACAAGGATTATTCAGGTGTTGCCCAGCAGCATTGTGTGACTGTCATCATTTGTGTCCTTAACTGTTTCTCATGAAGCACATCCACCTCATGTGTAATGTGTCCATGTATAGTATCAGAGCTCTCATTCACCCCTTTCCAATGACAAAAGTATTGACAGATGATATAGGCAAGTGATGTAATGATGTGAAATAGGTAGAGCTGCATGATTGTGTTAACAGTTCCACTGTGTGTCATGTGATACATACCCAAGTATGTATTTGGAGGAGTTCTCACAAATCTTTTTTAAGTAAGTACAAAATCTTATGAGGAATACACAGCTATGAGCACAGATGGTTGTGGATGGCACCGCCAATACTCAACCATGGGCAATAAACAACCTACTAGCAGACAGATTTGGACCAAACTTCAAGCCTCTGTCCTCAGTGCTCATTATCCAAAGTATACAAGCAAACATTACTCAGCATATTATTTTTCAAGAAAGCAGCTCATCTGTCCACTGTCTAAGCCTAAAAAAACACACGGTATCAATAAGCCATGACAACATCCCAGGTTGCCTTATCAATAAATTTAAACATGTCCTAGCAGACACAGTTGGATCCCTACTTAATCACAGCCTCCAGACAGGCTATTTTCTGGCAGAATGGTGGACAGCAACAGTCATCTGTCTGAACAATGGAGACCATCACCCAATACAGGAAATTATAGACCCACAAACCTGACTAGCCTCATCTGTAAGCCAATGGAGCAAATCATCATGGACCTTATTAACAAGAACATCAGTAATCTCCCGATTGTGTAACAAACCCATTTTTGATTTAAGGGTAGATCATGTATGTTAAATCTGGTAGACTTCTTTGGGAAGGTCATCAAGACCATAGATGAGGGAAAGAATGCACATCCCATATAACTTGACCTGGCCAAGGCAATGAACACAATTCCACACTCAGGATCTATAGAGAAACTGTCACAACTGGCCATTAACAATCATTGCATCATCAAGTGGGTAGCCACCAGGACTCATACTGTAAAAGTGTTTGAATTAAACTCTAGCAAGAGGCCAGTGACTGGTGCATTACCACAGGGTTCTGTACTAGGCCCTTTCCTGTTTGGTAATTAATTCACAGAAGTCAAGGCAAACTGAGAAAGCCTTTGTGCAACCAGCTTTATGGATGACTGCAAATTTTGCACAATCCTTGAATCCAGTAACGGAATTGATATACTGCAGAAAGTATTAACACACGTAAATAAATAGTGCCAGAGCTATGGAAACACACTAAATATCCAAAAAAGCATAATTAATTTATTTTGTAAATGAAATACCCAACCTAATTACAATATGGACAACCCACACCAATGAGTACACCCAGTAGTATGTAACCTGGGTACTCAGAGAGATAGTAATTGTAAGTTTGACCATCATGTGTCCACAATGGTGACCAATTCCTTCTATGTGGCACAAGTCATAAGTATGGGCATGGCATCCAGCTCAGAGGACATTATAACTGCATTGTATTCATCCTTCATCACAACACTAATTGACAGAAATGCATCCTTTTGCATGTAACTCACCACACATGTCCAACAGCTGGAGCAAAACCAGTGGTTTTGCAAAAGGAAGATATATGGTATGTTAGACAAGTCCTATGTGGAAGGATTGAAACCAATATCACTGTATATTGTCCTCTATAGACTAATAAGGGCTGATTTCTATCTGGCATACAGGGCGATCTCCAATCCATCCCTGATGGAAATGTCACACATTGGCAAAATAAACTGCATGAAGGTCACTTGTCCAAAGAATGATAACCTAGCCTCTACAATAGCAAATCATTTTGGAGAGACAGAAATGTGTCACAGGCACTTCCACTTCTTTTTATCAAGCTTCCCATTCACATAAAGTGAAGGCCTTACCTGACCGTATTCAGGTGCAACATACATCAATGGATGATTAATGTTAATAGTAACCCTGGGGTTGTGCCCATTTCCCTCATGGATAGAGGCAGTTGATCTTAGATGACATAGCATAACTGTGTGAACTTTGTTCATGTAAATTTTTAAAAATTGTGAAACTCATGTTAAATATGGCTAAGCTTTTATGTCATCTTGGAACATTAACTTAGTACTCTGCTATGAACCTATGAACTCCAATTGTATCCTAGGTACAGCTATAGTGTGACTGAATAGTGTCACGGACATGACAGTACATCATGTGAGTATTACCGCTTGATAGTTTGCATAAATGCATATGAATGCACGTCAGGATTTCATGCCAGTATAACATTTTTACTGGCAATGTCAAGGGGACAGTGATTGTGTTGCACATGTCTCGAGGTATGATGTGCTTCCAGATTGTGCTCAGTACATTGTTTGGTATGTGAACAAATTATCACAGTGACAGCTTCCTTGCTCATTGATGCTAGACTTTGTGCTGCTGTAGTCTCTGTGCACATGGCCATAATTGATGCGTTGCCATCAGTCTCACCTACTGCTGTACCATTCATTATAACACACCATTTCTTATTTAAAATATTAATTACAGATGTGGAAGACAATTTATCCATTGCTATTACACGTGGAAGATGCATGCATTACACAACTGTATGTAGGGAATCCACTCATAATAGTATGTTGCTTGTAAGTGTTGTAACCCATATGGCTGATACGTATGTCAGCCAGGGATACTTTAGTCAAGTGTATTACATTTGGTACAGTGAGCTTGCACACATCTTGTCGCTCATACAGAACTATTATTTGGCATGCATACCTGTTAAGAATTCACAGTGCAGCCTTCTCTTCAAGGTGTTGTACAAGATGCATGTGTCGTACATCTTTCTGTCTTGCACACAGTAAATACAGAGATCATTGACAACATTTATGGTATGGGTTCCATTCTCACAGATGTGGCTTGCTGCTTATGTGTCACGCCAAACTCTCAAATGGCCAGGATTACCTCTGAATGCAATTGCAACATTAAAACTGTCCCACTTAATCTTTTCAGAGACAATTTATTTTTGCAAAAGTGGTAGTGAATTCTCCTTATAGAATACTGACAATCATTATAGATATATGGGTCCCCTACCAAATCTCGAAATTTCAAAACATTGAACCTCTGAATACTGTAGCCCAGAGGATCAAAGTTTTGAAATATTGAAACAAAAAAAATATCTAAAATGTTAAAACTTCTTATGTCACATTTTTGTAAGGGGCAAGCCCCCCTGCACCCCTACACCCCCTGATACTTAAATATACCAACTCTGAGATCACACTACAATGAAGAGAATGGTAATCATAGGTTTGATGTTTTGAAATTCAAGATTTGGTAGGGGACCCACTTATAACTTAAACTCATATATACTGGCAATGTCAAAGATTAATGTTATTGATATTTTTAAATTATTTCTGATTGTGCCTGCTTCTGACAGCAGTTGTCCATGAGTCTGTTGATGTGTCTGCATGATTGGTTGTAAGGTATGCTGACATTCCAGTCATATTCCCGCAAGCCATTTTGCAGATCCTCACAACATGCACATTCTACCTGCTGTATATACCATCCTTGCTAAATGTCATCTCCATTGAGCATGGCAGTGAGGTATGCTGATATTCCAGTCATATTCAAGCAAGTCATTTTGCAGATCATCACAACATACACATTCCACCCGTTGTATATATCATCCTTGCTAAACGTCATCTCCATTGACATGTAACCTTGTGTGACAGTCACATGCATATACTATCAGGTGTGGTGTTATACATATACTTGCAAAGGAGGTGTAAACAGCAGTATGTGCTATGCTATCTACATTTGTGCTTAATGTTATGCTACTGACTTGTCTTGGAAGTGTAGATACATTGACGTATCCTATCGTGGGTCCATTGCCATATTGTACATGCCCGCATCCTCTTTCTTCATTCCTGTCATTCATGTCTGTGGCCATTTTAATCAGCACACTTTCCCTGCCATTTTAATCAGCACACTTTCCCTGCCAAGTGTATTTATGTTGCACTGTATTTGCTCTTGCTGATCACCACAACCTCTATTATTTCAGCATTTTCACCTCTAGTAATTATTGTTGCTTTCTGCAGACAAACCTGTATGCATATTCTTGTGGCCTTCATGTTGCTCTGCCCAGTTGCCTAGCTGGCAACACTGTTGCTGGCGACAGAACATTGCTTGTTTTTGTGTAAGCTAGATGTGCAGCATGCATGTGCGACTAGCAGTACTGCTCATCGTACAAACATGTAAACTCCATGTAGGCTTTATGCAAGGCCTACATGGAGTTTATTGAATCCCTGGGAATATTTTAAAATTATATTAATTGTTATAATCAGCATAGACAAACTCTGATGCAATTTGTAAGTTTATTCTTCAGTAGCACAGTGGTGTATGTACAAACTGCTGGTTTATCTTGTGTGAGAGGCTAGTTATTTTGATATTTAGTTAGTTTGTCTTAATTATGCTAAGAATCAATGGATTTCAATGGAGGTTTTAAACTACACATAAATTAATTTAAGTGCTATTTCTTTATAAGTTTAAGTTTATTAACATAACAACTAATCTTAATCTCAAAGCTCAAGGAACACATGTTGAAAAATCAGTTCACAAAACTCAAAATGAAAACATGGAAATAATTAATTGTTTCACTGTTGGAAAATACAGGTCTATATTATAACATTGAATTTTATAAAGTTCGAATGTTATAATAGTGTGTGTAGGTTAGGGTTAGGGGTTAGGGTCAGATAAGGTTAGGTTGTGTGTGGGTCAGATAAGGTTTGGGTTGTGGGTGGGTTAGGTTAGGGTTAGGGTTAGGGTCAGGTGTCTTGAGTTGTGTGTGTGTGTAGAGTTGGTTAGGGGGTAAGGTGAGAGTTAGGGTTTAGGGTGCAGGTGAGGTGAGTGTGGATAGCTAGTAGTGTATGTAATGTTTAGTTTAGGCTATTCTGACTGTTCGATGTTTTGGATTTTTGTGCTTGGCTCGATATTATTTATAACAATATTTCACTGAAACTCGATGTTATACTACAGACCCGGAAAATACATATGTTGTTTTAAGGTCTAACTAGTTAAAACTTGTTGGAGTTAAATGTTCTTTTTCTTTACACAAAATGATTAAATTGTGTCCAGAAAGGAGTGTCTTTAGTCTCACATTTAAAACTAAATAAACCACAATTAGTTTTTTTTTTACAATAAACTCATTTGTCACAATATGTAGAAGAAAATTTCAAATTAAGTAACAATGAAACAATTGTAAATGCATCCATTAAAAATAATAGAGAGGAGTTATGATTTTATGGAAGAAAAATGTTGAAATGTTAAGAATAATATTTGAATATAATGAGAAAGATTTGACTGTTATGGTAATAGCAGAATATAAAAACACCATATTCACACTACCTCAGCTGTACAGATTTTTGCATAATGTCCAGATTTTTGTCACTTATTTTTGGTCTATTTCACATAAAACTGTGGTTTTCTGTCAAGTCATTGACAAATTATTGAGGAGTGAAGTCAGAAAATAATGACAGAAATTTGAGATTCAGACTACCTTTCCGTAAATTCATGCTAATGCAAAAACTGTTATTCTATCAACTTTCTAAGTTTGCAAGAGCAATATTTAAAAATTGTCCCTATTTTTGAACCTTTGTCCCCCAGTATTTATGGCTTTGTCTAGATTTCTTGCTGTAAGATGTTGAGAGGTATGACTAGCAAACATATTAAATTCTAGGGTTAGTAGATATCTGCTTTTGCTGGGAGATATTCGGTCTGCTTTTCATTTACTGGCTGGTAGGACCTGTTCGTGGGAGTCTTCCAGTGGCCTAAAACAGGGGCGGCCAGTGCTATTGGACTGCCGGACTGCAGCCCCCCCAGCTGTAAAAATAAAGAAATTAAAAGAAAATAAAAGATAAAAAAAAAATTCAAAATTCACGGACTTTCGCGCATGCGCACTAGTCCGGACTGCTGCTGAGACACTCTGGAGCATGCGCGGACTGTTTCAGCAGCAGTCCAGACTGGGAAACATGTAAGAGCAGAGATCCCAGAAGTCTATGCAGTTGTAACTGCCTAGACTGTCGCTGGAAACTCATCGGACTCGGACTGCAACATCAGCAGTCACGAGATCTACTACAGGTAAGGGTGTGTGTGTGTGTGTGTGTGTGTGTGTGTGTGTGTGTGTGTGTGTGTGTGTGTGTGTGTGTGTGTGAAAATGCCCCAGTTTTGTGTGTGTGTGTGAAAATGCCCCAGTTGTGTGTGTGTGAAAATGCCCCAATTGTGTGTGTGTGTGTGTGTGTGTGTGTGTGTGTGAAAATGCCCCAGTTGTGTGTGTGTGAAAATGCCCGAGTTGTGTGTGTGTGTGTGAAAATGCCCCAGTTGTGTGTGTGTGTGAAAATGCCCCAGTTGTGTGTGTGTGTGTGTGTGCCCCTCTTGTGTGTGTGTGTGTGTGTGTGTGTGTGTGTGTGTGTGTGTGTGTGTGTGTGTGTGTGTGTGTGTGTGCAGTTGCTATATACTGGTGGCTAGACTCATGGTGGGGAATACCTCAGGCTTGAACCATTTATGTACGTGTTAAAGACCTGAATTCCCTGATCTGTTCCTCATAATATCGGTGGTTTCTAAAGGTTGCAATGCTTGATAATTGATGGTGCAGTGGTAGCATTGTTGCCTCACAGCTGCAGGTTCTCAGGTTTGATTCTTGGCTGGGGTGCCTTCTGTGTGGGGTCTGCATCTTCTCCCTGTGTTTGTGTGGGTTTGCTTTTGTGTCCTCCCATGTTACAAAGACATGTCTGCATTATTTCTTCCTGGGCCTCTGCTGAAAATTGTTTTTTTGTTCCAAGTCAGACTGTCCTGATTAACAAATGTTAAATAAAACTGACGGGCATTTGAATTTCAGACTTCAGGTTTCTGAATGCTTAAGTTCTTACATATTTGATGGTGCAGTGGTAGCACTGTTGCCTCATAGCTGTAGGTTTTCTGGTTTGATTCTTGGCCGGGGTGCCTTCTGTGTAGAGTCTGCATCTTATCCCTGTGTTTGTGTGGATTTGCTCTGGTGTCCTGCCATTTTACAAAGACATGTGTCTGCAGTATTTCTTCCTGGGCCTCTGCTGAAAATTGTTTTTGTTCCATCAGAATAAAACTGACAGGCATTTGAATTTCAGACTTCATATTCTTCAGAAAATACATAGTAACACAACCTAAGTTTATAAGATGAATATTTGAAATCTGTCCTTATTTTTGGGACTGCATTACCCCATTATTGGCTTTGTCCAGGTTTTTTGTGCTAAGGTTGACAGCTATGGCAAGAACTGAATTCACTGAATATGTTTGAGGGCTGTATTCCCTCATTACTGGGTTTGTCCAGGTGTTTTGTGCTAAGAGGTTGACAGCTATGGTGAGAACTGAATTCATTATATGATAGCCATTTAAGTTTGTCTTCCGCTCTTTCACAAAGCAGCTGATTTGGCGTAGTGGTATGTTGCTCTGACTGTTTTGCACAGGGACCTTGGCAGTAAAATGTATGGTGGTAACACAACATTTTTCTTTCACAAAGCAGGTGATTTGGCATAGTGGTATGTTGCTCTGACTGTTTTGCACAGGGACATTGGTAGTAAAATGTATGGTGTAACATAGCATTTTTCTTTCACAAAGCAGCTGATTTGGCATAGTGGTATGTTGCTCTGACTCTTTTGCACAGGGACCTTGGCAGTAAAATGTATGGCGGTAACACAGCCTTTTATAATAGCAACTTTCCAAGATTATACAAGCAATGTTTAATGTGTCCCTGGTATTTGGGCTTTTGACCCCCCCAACCCAATAAATTTGGCTTTTTCCAGATTTCTTGTGCTGTGAAGTTGAGATGCAGTTGAGTATTGAGTAGATTTTACAAGGAGCTGAGAGCTGCAGAGGAAGAGAAGTTTACTGCTGCTTATGCTAAGTCAGCTTGCATTGTTAATAGCACAACAGGTTGTGTACTTTCTTTTGATTCAGAAGGTTGTTGGTTCTACTCACACAATGGGTGAATGCTGCCATACTGAAAAAGTTAAGATACTAACTGTGAGCATGTTATCAGTTTGCCATCCATTTCCTATTGCAATATTACTAGCTTATCATTTTTAATGTAATATAGGCAATTTATTCCTCAGGGGCATCAGACACTTTATTTTTCGATGAAGCCATGAAATATAAAGGTCTTTGCTAGCAGCAACCTCTTCATTATTCACAGATTTATTTAATGTGGAATTATTTAGATGACTTTTTTATAATGGTGGACTGTAGAATTGTGCATATTTACTGATAATGGTGGACTGTAGAATTGTGCATATTTACTGATAATGGTGGACTGTAGAAGTTTGAGTAGACTTTTATGATGGAAATGTTCTGAACTGGGCAGTTTTGCCATTATGGGTGCATGCATTTTATTTCATTGTTTATTGGAAAGATGTTCTGAATTGGGTAGTTTTGTCATTATTGGTGCATGTGCTTTGTTTCATAGTTTACTGGAAAAATGTTCAAAACAATAGGAAGGTGTATCAAAGAGCACATGTATGTTTCATATGCAAGGGGCCTATGATTTGAAAACAGCCCAGAATTAATCTTTATCTGCCACTGGTAAAATGTATTTTCTTTGAATGTGGGTTTCAATGCTGTTTCAATGAATGTGAGTTTCCAGGGCAGAGAAGTTTTAATGCTAAGTTTGTTTAGCAGATGTCTTAGTGTTTGTGCTGTAAAATGCAAAATAAAACTTTCAAATGAAGTCCAAATCATCATAGAAGTAAATCAGTATGCACATTAGTGTTTATGGTAAATGGAGTGAAATAGCCAAGTAATGGATCATTGGAATGGCTGCAGGGAGAGGCTCCATTCGACCATGATTTTGTGAGGGGGAAGGGCGGCAAACTTAAAGACAGCCCCAGCTGAACTATACCTCCCAGCTGTCCAGATGTTCAAAGAATGAATAGATTTTTTTTGCTTCTTATTTTTGGTTTGTTCCTCATAAAATTTGTGGTTTTCTGGCAAATCATTTAGGAATTAAGTCACTAAATAATGACACGCTGAGTTTCGGACTTCATAACCTTCAGAAAAATGCATGCTAAAGTAAGATCTGTTGTTCTATCAACTGTCTCAGTTTATACAAGAGCAATTTTTAGTACTGTTTATATGTTCCCCCAATATATTTGGCCTTGTCCAGATTTATTGCATTAACAGGTTGAGATGTACATGTAGATAAATTGCTTTACAGAATTAGGCATAGCCAAACCTCTCAACTGTCCCTGATTTTGGCTCAAAATGTTGCTCTTCCCCCTAATAATCCCTCCACAAAATAGCAATTTTGGAAGAAAACATGGAGGGTTTACAATTAAGAAATAACTGTAATAATCAGAGTTATAGATTACTTTTATTTCAGAAATGCATGTAGATTCTTTTATTTTGTCAGCTGCTCAAGTTAGCAGTACTAATATTAAAGTGTCCCTTCTTTGACAGGTTCCCAGCTGTAGGGTGTGGCTATTTTATATTTTTACATCACATTTTTGGATCATTTTTCATAAAATTGTGTTTTTTTTTGGCAAATTTGTGACAAATCATTAAAGACTGAAGTTAGAAAATAATGACAGACATTTGAGTTTCAGATTTCATACCATCCAGAAAATTCATACTAATGCAAGACTTATTCTATTATCTTTCTAAGTATATAAGAGCAATATTTAAAAATTGTCCTTATTTTTGGGCCTTTGTCCCACTTCTTTGTATGGTTTTGTCCAGATTTCTTGCTCTGAGGTTGAGAGGTATGACAAATGTGTCAGGGTCATCACAGTCAGCCAGAGACATTTCAAATTGTGACCTACTTGTTGCACCCCACTCCCCCATGTAGTGACTCTGGATGTGTCGAAGCAAGGCAAGGAGTAGTTATGCAGTGTAAATGTACAGAGTATCCCCCCATCCAAGGTAGACACAAGTACTAGAGTGGCTTTTCATCTGTCCTTGATTTTTGCAGAATGGTCTAGTTTCTGTCATATTTTTTTGTACTGTTGATTTATGCTTATTACTCAAAGTGCCTGTTGCTCTGTGTTTATGTAGCAATACTTTAATGACCATCAGGTAAGCTTGGCTGAGATTGTAAGATGCAAGTAAGCTTTAATAAGCATACTGTTAAAAAATTGCCAACATTGAAAGCCTTTCTGTTGTTGCCATGTAGAGAATACTTAACTAGATAATTTATAAGCCTTGGGTATTGAAATGCATATGACAGTATTTGTAATAAAGGACAGGATTGCATTATTTTAAGAAGCTCATTACACTTGGAAACTTCCAGTCATCTCTGCAGGCTTTACCCGTAAACTAAACAGAATGCCAATCATGTGGTCCATAACCTGTACAGTAATCCTTTTAAGCAATGTATCTTGAGCTTATTTCTTGTTTGCTTTTCATTTTTTACTTTGATTATGTTTTCCCCATGAAACAAGTAGATAGTTGTCAGGCAGCAGGTCTTTATTTGGATAAGAAACATTTTTACAAGTGGGGGCATCAGAGATTTCTACTTTCAGCATGTTACTTGGTACTTTAATAAAGCTGAATATAAATTATAATTAAAACTGCAGTGTAAAAAGTGGTTTGAGTTGAGTGCTGCTTGTTTTTCTTATACTTGATTTTGACTGGCATTCCATTAATGTATTTAAAAAGTAATTTATTTTTTCATGCCTTACAACCTTTTTGTTTTCATCTAGATATTAAGTAAGCTGTCATGCAGCCAATGCATTGAAATATTTTTATTCTTCTACACTTCATTTTGTCTTGATTGGACTCTCATAATGACGGTTTGGCACCCAGGGCAGTGTATTTAGTTAGTTTTTTAGGTTTTGAGCATAGCTCCTCCCCTTTCAAGTTAGCCACACCCATTCCCATTGACCCCACCCATTCAGCTGTCTCCTGCAGCCCCCCTTTGATTTGAAGTCACCAGCCACCACTGGCCTAAAATAGCTTCCAACATTTACAGTATATCCTTGCTGACTGCCTACTGGCCTTTTCTTTTATCAGGGGACCCACACTGTTTCCTTCCTTTCTTTTTGGTAATTGTATTCGATGGCATTAATCTATCAATATTATTTTGGCTGAGTTACCTGCAAGTATGTGTTAGGCCATCTATCAAAAATAGCTCTTCCGTATTTTGACAGATTTGACAGCTTTAATCCCACCTCCCTAAATCTTCTTGAGTCCTACAATTTGACTTCCAGACTTTAGAGGCTGTTAATCTGATAAACATCAGTTCATGTTTCTCTGGAGTTTGACTTTCCTACTGGTTAGCTGAGAGCATTATTTTTATAATTTCGCTTGATTACTGCTACTGACATTCTGGATACAGATCATTTAGAGATTAATCCCTTTTGTGTAAATAAGTTCTTATCATTTTGTTCTGGAGTTATCCCATTGGATGTTTTATGGTTCTGTCATTTTCTGATGTATAATAATACTGAACAAAACAGCAAAAATCCAACACTATAACAAAAAAAAAAAAAATCGCCGTATGTAGTATCATGACACAAGAAAAGAGTTATAACTTCAGCCTGAGGCTTTCTTGAGTCAAGATACTACATACAGTGAAATATTGTTTTTTTTTAATTTTCTGATGTATATTATTTACTGATTGTTTGATATCCTGCTATGCTTGACAATGGTGGGCATGGGAGGAGGTAAACTTGATCACTTCAGCTTTTTTCTTAGTTATGTTGGATACAATTGATACGATAATTTCTTATGATAATATTACCATATAGAATATTTTATTGACCAAGTAATGCTTTTGAAAACATTACTTGTGTAAGACCAGTATTTGCTCCAAGTGCTTTTAGACAACAATGCCTCTTAATTCTCTGTGATATTTTGTGGTTTATTTTATATTTCTTCATAGTTCCAGTCATCTTAGAAGATTTTGCTTTGTTAACTACACATTATTTTCAACATTATTACTGAAGCTGTTTTGCAACATATGATTGTCATTGTTTCTGACATTTTAGTATATTTTGACTCTCTTGCTCAAGGGACTTAGTGGTTGCCTCTGTCCATTTGACCTTTTGAAAACGTTTCTTGTCATCAATATATACTGACTTCATTTTCATTTCATTTTATTTAGATAAGAAAACCCCTTTTCAGCAAAGGTCCAGTAAGAAAAGCTCTTTCAGTATACAAGTATAAGCATCAGAAAAAAACATAATTTTCAAATGATAACAGTTTTAAGATAGGTATATGTAGCATAGTAGTTTACAATTATGACAGTTTTAAGAAGGCAATTAACATCATATTATTAAAAGTGTTCATATCTATCTATTTGATCTAACACAATGAATTTTAAATCCACTTTTCACTTACTAATTTTGTAATGCTTGCTTAGAGCATTATTATCATTATGGACTGAAATAGCATACTTGCGTTCGTGATTTTTTTTATTTAGTTCCCTAGTAGTTTGCCCTATAGTAAAAGAATTACAGGATATGCACTTAACCAAATATATCACATATTTCGATTTACATGTAATATTTATTTATTTATTTATTATTTATTTATTTAACATTTGTTAACCAGGAAACCCACGGTGGTGGTGCTGCGGTAGCATTGTCGCCTCACAGTAAGACGCTGTCCGGTTCGATTCTCAGCTAGAGCATCTTCTGCGTCGAGATATGCATGAATGGGCGTACCTTCGTTGAAGGTTGTGCGTCAGGGCTGGTAACTCGGCACGTAAAAATCAACTACCAATCATTAATGGACCGGCGTTCTGCTGTGGCGACCCCTAACCAGGAAAACCCGAAAGACACAAACAAACCAGGAAAGTCCGACTGGGTACAGTTCCATTTTCAGTGGAGGCCTGGAGAGAAAAGCTCCAAATGTACATAACAAGTGTCAATACAGTGAAATTATTTCAGTGAGTTATCACAAAACTGAAATTTGTTTAATGATATGTACACACAGGCGCATGCTTTTCTCACATACACACAGCAAAGGTTAGAAGTTAGTAGCTGAGAAAGAAATAGTTAAAGATTCCATCTGAAAAAGGAAAACGCATACATTAAGTCGGTTACCATACATGGTATAGTCTTAACTTTAAATCTTTCCAGTAGGTGGGTGATACACAAAATATTTAAAAAGTTAGAGAATCAGAGTTTTATTCTTGTACTGAGGTTCTCATTTATAAATTATGTTTGATTGGGGGTTAGTCAGGGTTTGTACAGGGACAAAGCCAATGCATTTTTAAGTATTTCCTATGGGATTTTTTGAATTGGGATAAGGAGGGGTTAGTGGTGAGTTCTGCAGGAAGTAGGTTCCAGCTCTTATCGGCAGAGTTGGACAATAGTGATTCACCAGCTGAATTGTTGTTTTTAACAGTTTGCACTAGCATTTTGTTGGAAGAGCGAAGGGATTTTAGGTTACTGTAGGGGTGATAATATTTGTTAGTATGGGTGTACTGTCTGGTTGGTAGAGAATTTTGTGAACAACTATTAGTTGGTTATATTGCAGTTGGTTGGGTAGTTCAAGCCAGTCTAACAATTGAAGGTTAAGACAGTGATGGGTTCTATAAGCTGATCCTGTGGCAAATCTGGCAGTATTATTGTAGCAGCTAGTACATTTATTGAGGTTTGATTTGCTTAGGTTTACGAAGATGGGTAAGGCATAAAGAAGGGTCGATAGCAGATGTGTACGGGCAATAACAGTTCTAGCAGATGGGGTTAGGAATGGTTTAATCCTGTATAAAGAGCCTAGTTTTTTATTAACTGTTTTAATAGGTTTGTCTATGTAAGCATCAAACTTAAGGTTGTTGTCGATGATCACTCCCAGTAGTTTAGTACTAGGTTCTGGGGAAATTATGGTGCCATTGTTAGATGTTGTGGTAAGAGGTGGTGAGAGGACCTTGCGAGTGGGGGAGAAGAGTAATAGTTTGGTTTTATTTGGGTTTAATAGTAGTTGGTGACCAGAGAGCCAGTTCTCTACCTTGATGAAAGTGATTTGGGACAAGGATTGTAAATCTGTGGGGGAGGTGGCAGAGCAGATTAGGGTGGAGTCATCTGCATACTGAATACAAGTTGCATCTGGGATAACTTTGTACAGGTCATTAATGAATATGAATAATAGGAGGGGACCTAATATAGATCCCTGTGAGACTCCAAGGGTGACTGGTAAAATGGACGATAGGTTATCCTTCCATCGTACAACTTGTTGTCTGTCACTTAGGTAAGAATGAAACCAATTAATTGCTTGGTTATCTATGGAGAGTGATTTTAGTGTGTCTAAGAGTAGCTGGTGGTTTACCATATCAAATGCCTTGGATAGGTCAAGGAAGAGGGCTGAGGACAGCTTGTTGTCATTACGGTTTTGATTTATTGTATGAGAGAAGGAGAGAAGGGCTGAGGTTGTACAATGACAAGGTCTAAATCTGTGCTGGGAGGGGGCTAGGAGAGTGTTTTGATTCAGATAGGCAAGGAATTGCTTGTGGATACATTTTTCCATTATTTTAACCAAGGGAGACAGAATAGCTATATGCCTATAATTTGAAAGTTCAGTGGAATTTCCCCCTTTATGAAGAGGAACAATGTGGGAGATTTTCCAGATGTAGGGTGTATAAGCTTCGTGGATAGTTCTACTGATTAAAATTGAAATGGGATATGCTTTTTCATTAACAGCTTTTTGGAGATATTCTGCAGGTAGTAGGTCTGCTGAAAGGGTTGTGGGTTTCAGTTTCTTAAGTAGGGGCTTAAAAAAAGATGTTGGCACTGGATCAAACTTGAAGGGGATTTTATTATCAGTTTTGGGATTGGTGGTACTTGGGGTATTGGGAGATAGCTTACTGGCTAGGGATTGCACTGTTATTGTAAAGAAAGTGTTAAAGGTGTTAGCAACAATTTCAGGAGGTTGTTGGAGGGTAGTTAAGGGGGTAGGGGCAGTTGATTGGCCTGGGTGTAGAAGTTTGTTTATGCCTGACCAGAATTTTTGTGGTTGATTTTGGTGCTTTTGTTGCAGATTACAGTAGTAGTCTTTTTCTTAATTTTAATGCAAAAAACACTTGCTACAAAATGGAAAACAGGAATTATCCTAAAAGAAAAAACACACAGAGCACTGCTGTCGCTGCCAAGCTTTCTTTATTAACACATTCTGGTACCTCGGTCCCACCGGCCTTCAATGAAATGACTTCATACAAATCAGGCAGCATTTTATACTCCACCACCATACTTAATTCAACCAATAAATTCATTAACCAATTAAAACAAATTAATTAAGCTTTGTTTAAACATACTTCATTATGAAACAGAGATGTACCCCCCAACACACTAACACATTACAAGTGCAAAAGTGAACTATAAAACATATTTTTATATATAAAAAATATCTAATAGTGTATTACCAAAAATATACCACATTAATTTATTAAATAATGTCAATATTTCATCATTTTGTTTGCTCATTTTAGATTTTACACTATTAAGACATACAAAATTCTCAAAAACTCAATTGCAACCACCCTAAGCCCTATTAAGATGCTATATAATAATTTAAATATTTTCCTTTATAACTATATATATATATATATATATATATATATATATATATATATATATATATATCTTTAGATATGTGAATATTATTTTTCCTTAATGTTTTCTTTCATTGATCCTTATGTTAAATATTATACACTAAATTCTTAGTTATTTAAATATAATAAATAAACACTAAACACCCCACTCTATTTCAAGATTTAGACCTTTCGGGAATAAAGTGCCACAATAAACTATTAATTTAGATTCCAATTGAACTACCGTTTAAATTCATCACCCCCCACAATTTGTTCACCATGTGGCTTTTCCAGTACACTAAAACAGAAACTATCTATCTGACCTCCATGTGTGCTGCAAAAGTGCTGTGCCACTGGACTATCCAGTCTCTTATTTCTAACATCTCCTAGATGTTCCAAAATTCTGAGTTTTACCCTTCTCTTAGTCTGCCCCACATACCATTTACATGGTGTGCATCCACATCCAATGATGTAGACCACACCACATGAATTACAATTAAACTCATTTTTTACAAAATATTTCTTACCATTGATAGCCCATCCATCCACATTCTGTATTTTTCCACATACTTTACAACCCCCACATGGAAATAGACATTCCCTTTCGACTACCTCTTATTTTTCATCCTTAATAATTCTCTGAAATTATTAAACCTACCATATGAAAAAACAACCTTCTCAGGGAACAAATTACTTACTAATTCATCCCTACAAATAATGGGCCAAAGATCATTAATCAACTTTCTGAATACCCAAGAGAAAGGGGAAAATTTACTAACAAAACCAGGGGTTCAGTTTCCATTTTTATACAAGTTGTTGTTCTTATTGACTTTCCTACTTTGAATTATTTTTTCATTTGATCTACTGACTCCCCTTTTGTTTTCCAATTTTCCTAGGGCCTCATCTATACATTCCATGCTGTAACCCCACTTTAACAACCTATCTCTGACCAATACAAACTCCCTCATTAGAATCATTACATCAGAAGTATTAGTTTGTATTCTTTTGAATTCCCCATATGGTAGTGATCTAATCAAATGATCAGGATGAGCACTACTTACTTCAAGAAAACTGTCCGTCTCCTTATGAAAAGGTTTGTACAGCAACAAGCCCTTACCATCAATGTAAAATTCAACATCCAAGAATTGCATACATTTCCTGTTCACTCTATAAGTAAATTCCAAGCCAAATGCATTGTAGCCTAATAAATCCATAAACTGATCAAATTCACCAATATCTCCACTACATACAAAAATCAAATCATCAATAAATCTTTTAAACATAACATTATTTAAAAAAAAATCAGTTACATAAATAAACATATTTTCAAAATATGACATAAACATAATTGCATGTGAAGGGGCAAAGGCAGCCCCCATTGCAGTTCCTTCCAACTGTAAATAAAATTTTACTTCAAATACAAAATAATTATGCATCAAAGCAAATTCTAAAAGTTGACAAATGTATGTAATTTTGGGTGCTTTTCCCAACATTTTCACTACTGCCTCCAGACCCAATCTAATATTGATATTGGTGTACAATGACTTTACATCCACACAGGCAAAATAAAGGTTAGGGTTCCACTGAATTTTCTTGACTTCTTCCAACACATGAAATGTATTTTTAATATAAGATTGTATTCTTGGGAGATATGATTTTAACAGAGAATCCCAAAAAATTCCAACATTTTGTAAAAAAAAAAAAAAACACCCCGAGACAATAGGTCTACTAGGGGGGTTTGTTAGACACTTATGAATTTTTGGAATAACAAAAAAACTAGCATCTTTGGGAAATTTTAGATACAATTTTTTAACATCTCCAGCAGTAAAATATCCCAGTCTTTCTCCCCTTTCCAATAGTTCTAATAAAGAACTATTGAATTATTTTATTGGATTAACACTCAATTTTTGAAACACCTTATCATCTGATAAATCCAAAGCCATGTTCCTATAATCCTTTCTATTCAAAATCACCAATTTCCCTCCCTTATCTGCCTGTGTGAATGCAAATTGATCAGTCACAGATCAAAGTTGTTTCAAAGCTAGCCATTGTGCTTTGTCCAGATTCCATGATTTTAACCAAGACATACACCTATTGTATGCAAATTCTACCTGTTTACATAATGCACATTCAAAAACATTAATAACATGAGTGCTTCTTGGGGGCATGAAGTGACTGACATATGGCACTTTGGGTACTACTAACTTACTATACCCAGTCAAGAAACCTCCACTTGTTTCACATTCATCCTCTGAATCTCCACTTTCCATATCCCAAGAGACAAAGGGGTTTTCATGCACAGAAATATCCAACACAGAATTATCCACATTCTCATTATCTGACTCAATTAATACATACATATCCCTTTCTGAACAATCATTTTGTTTTTTAGCACCAAAAATACTGTCAGGTTCAACTTCCTGCTTTGATCTCATTTATTATATTCACTAATGAAGGGAAACATATAGGCACATACTTCGTGCCTTTAACCAAAACACTTACCATTGCTTCGGTCAAAATTAAATCTGATAAATTAACAATTTCCAAGTTTTTATTTTTTACTGGATTTACATTTTCTACCCTTACATTAGAGTCAACACATAAGAACAAGCAAAATGCTTGTGCATAGAGCCAACAGATGGGCTAGAATTATAGTTCATCTTCTGCAGTAATGCATTAGTTCCCTGGTACCCGGGGAGATCAACGTCTATTGAATGTTCAAAACATACCTTTGACTGTCTCACTCAACAGTTTAGTTCTTTCTCCCCTTTCCCTGGAACCTTCTTCCTTTACTTTTCCCTTGATTCTGGTCTTCTGTTGAGTCGCTATCCACCATGGATAAATCCTCTTCTGATGCCCTTCTTACATCCTCAAAGGATACACTTTTCTGCCCGTTGGAAACAAATTCCACAGATGAAGTAGAAGTCTCTCGCGATGAAGGCCCTGAACGTGATCTACCTCTTTTGAAACCACCAGGCTTGAAACACCCCCTTGGCTGGTTGCATTGCCATGAAAAGATAATTCCACTGCTGTAGTCCATGATATCATGTGCTAGTTTCCGTTTCTTCCTAGCAACCACCTCAGTCTCTATTTTGGCAATGCCTACCTTAATGTCAAGCAATTTGTTTGAAAAGCGGGATTCGGAGGTGTCATTGATTAAAGTCTCTTGCAGTTCCATTATATTGTTCCGTACTTTGTTATGAGCATGAGTGTTCCTTTTAATAAGAATTTTTAACCAGCTTATGGTACATGCAAGAGAAACAGATTTCCATTCCTCCAAGAGGTCTAATTCATCCTCTGAAAATTCATATGCTGGAAGTCTATCAGTTCTCAACCCCCTAGGCATTATATTCATATCCACATATTTTTGTATCAATTTTATATCATAATACAATGACACCTCCTTTTTTAACAAATTTTCCAGCTGTTCATACCTCTCATCTGTTCGGTGGTCCCTCCCCAGAGACCAGGGATAATTTTCCAACAGTTTATTGTCTCTCTCCTTCCACATCTCAGTACATCTGAACTTGTTCATATCAACTTGTATTTTGAAAACACCTGGAACAGCAGCAGCTCCCTCCAATGACATGATGCAAATACAAAAACTACTTGCTCCAAAATGGAAAACCAGGAATTCTCCTAAAAAAACACATAGAGCACTGCTGTCACTGCCAAGCTTTCTTTATTAACATATTCTGGTACCTCAGCCCCACCAGCCTTCAATGGAATGACTTCATACAAATCAGGCAGCATTTTATCACCATACTTAATTCAACCAATAAATTCATTAACCAATTAAAACAAATTAATTAAACTTTGTTTAAACATACCTCATTATGAAACAGAGATGTACCCCCCAACGCACTAACACATTACAAGTGCAAAAGTAAACTATAAACCATATTTTTATATATAAAAAAATCTAATAGTGTATTACCAAAAATATACCACATTCATTTATTAAATAATATCAGTATATTTCATCATTTTGTTTGCTCATTTTAGATTTTGCACTATTAAGACATACAAAGTTCTCAAAAACTCAATTGCAACCACTCTAAGCCCTATTAATATGTTATATAATAATTTAAATATTTTCCTTTATAAATAAATATATATTTAGATATGCCTTGTTGTTTATGGTTTAGTTGTTTATTATGATTCTTAGACTTTATCTTGGGCTTAGCTTTTAGCTGTTATAAATGAAATGAAAGTTAATGTTATAATAAGTTAAATATGATATTAATTATGATTTTGTTTGAATTTTTGATTTAGAATTTTATTTCTTGTATGTTTTCATGGATGTCTTATTAATTTGGTACACACACAACACACACTTGTGTGAGGTGTTTGTAGTACAGCGTGTACTAAATTCAATTAAATAAATTAATTGTTGTAATTTGGTTGGTTGATTAATTTCTCAAATATGGTATAATATAGTGATGTGTTACAACACTGGTTAAAATGGAAAGAAGCGTGGTGTTTACCCCACCTGAAAGCTTATTCTCTCTTCTCACTAGATTAATTTTTTTTTTTATTAGGGCAGCATCTTTTACATCATGAGGCATTGCAGTCTCTCTGGTGCAGTTTTTGACAGTCTTGTTTAATTTGCCTCAGGTGGAAATTTCATCATCAACTTAGCTTTTTTCTACTACAAAGAATAGTTTTGAATGGTGGTGGGTGGTGGTTGGTTCACTACTTTTGTCTTCATCATATATTTAGATATGTGAATATTATTTTTCCTTAATGTTTTCTTTCATTGATCCTTATGTTAAATATTATACACTACATTCTTAGTTATTTAAATATAACAAATAAACACTAAACACCCCACTCTATTTCAAGATTTAGACCTTTCAGGAACATTCACGTCTTCGACCCCTGTATAAATATAGTCACAAAAATTACAATTATAACATTTGAATATTTCCGTTTTAGTACAGAATTTCTCCTCCAAAGTCAGTTCAGACTGAAAATAAGTTTTGTAACTTTTTCCTCTTTTTTGAACAAATACAGGTCCCTCTCCTATTTCTTTAAACAAATCCAAATTACTTGTTAACATTCTCCAATTGTTTGTAACAATTTCCTTTATAGCTCTAGCATTTACATTGTTTGAGACCTGCATAGACACATTGTAATTTTTATTTTCAGGTTTAGAACACTGTGTTGAGCCTGATTTTCTCAAATTACATACTTCAGACCATTTATCTTCAACCATCTCAACTGGGTAACCATGACTTATGAACTTTTGGCATAAACTAATCCCTTCGTCCATGAGGTCATTTTTATTCTTAGTTAGCCTGCTGGCCTTCATTAATTGCCCTTTGACAATATTGGCTTTTGTTTTCTTAGGATGCATACTAGTATAGTCTAAATGTGAATTATTTTGAACATATTTTTTATAATTCTTAGTGACAAGCATCTCTTCTTCTTTGTAGACTATTACATTAAAAAATCTGATACTGTCTTTATTAAATCCTCATGTAAACTTCAAATATAAACTTATATTATTAATATGATTATAACATTCTTTCAATGATTGCTATCTGACAACTCAGACATCTTGTTATAATTCTGTCTAAGATAACCAAAGCATTGCCTTTGTTTGCCTTTGTAATAATAAAAATACTATCATAATTAACTACGCTGTGAAAAATCTTTTTCTCTTCAAAAGACATGTTAAAATATTTGTCCACAGGCTTATAGTTTAACATATCTATTAACTGCATTTCAATAATTATTGCAAATAACTCTAATTCAGTCCTTAAAGGTGAAATGTAGGTGCTGGGCTTGTAAAAGTCACTTAACATATTGATATCAGATTTATATAAATGTCTAAAATTAATTTTTTGGAGAAAATTTCTGAAACAATTGATGGTATCGACTTTATCAGCCCTTCTAGCAGAGACAAAATTTCATCCTTTGCTTAACACTTTGCAAGCAACATCAAAGATGACAGATTTACAATTTTAAAAGTGCAGTCAGAAATACCTTTTATTTTTCCATTGTTGGCATCACTAGTCCTTGCTTCATTTGATTCTGGGCAGCCACTTTGGCCCATGTTCAATTCATAGTTCCCCCCTCTGCTGATAAACTTGGACTGGTTGAAAAACCTTAAGATTACTATGGGAGCAATTTTTAGCATCAGAATTATCTAATAAATAACTAAATAAATAAATCACTAGAATTGGAGTTGTTTTGCTTTGGCGGTCCATTAGCATTTCTTTTTTGTGCTAGTATCTCTGGTCTACATATTTTCATCAAACTTCCTTCTTTTGCTAATACGTCATTTCTGGTTGCTTCAGCACTGCCTGTTGTTTCTTCATTAGCCAGTCATGGATTCGGATACACACAAAACGTGCCCATTTCATATTTGGTACGATCGCTGTTAAACTTCTTGATTTTCCTTTTCTTCAGAACATCACTTTCTTTTATTAACTTGTCCTGAATTAAACTAAATTTTGCATCAAAATTCTCACTCATGGTGTTATCTTTAAAAGCAAAAAAGGCACCACACATTTTTTCATTAAAATTTTCTATTTTAGTTCTATTGTACTTAACTAACATCTCTATATGCTGTATGCTGACCTTTTGGTTAATTTCAACCCATTGCTCCAAGAATTCTTTAGGATTGTCATTACCTATGGGCATATTTGTAACATTTAAGCTCTTAGGGACTCTCTTGACCAAGAGACAAGCTTCAAAATATAAATTGTCCCATTGCAATCTTTTTAATTTTAACAAGTCCTTTTCTAACTCTAGAAAAGCTTCCACATGATTACATGGAGCATGGGTATTTTCAACTGCATCAAAATGATTGAATGGTGCCACTAAACAACCTGCTAACAAGTTATCTATTCTTCGAACAGAACTGTGAGAGCTATTAGCTTTTGGAATTGCTCCTCTCATGATAGCAACTTCTTGATAAGTCACATGATTAATTAAAAGGTCTTGAACAACTAGCTAGTGCTTTTACCCTTTGTGTTTCAGATACTCCACAAAATCTTCTTTACTATATTTACATAGGGTGAAATACTAGGGAACTATAGAAAAGAATTTAGGAAAAAAGTAGGTTATTTCAGTCCATAATGATAATAATGCTCTAAGCAAGCATTACAAAACTAGTAAGTGCAAAATGGATTTAAAATTCATTGTGTTAGATCAAATAGATAGATATGAACACTTTTAATAATATGATGTTAATTGCCTTCTTAAAACTGTCATAATTGTAAACTACTATGCTACATATACCTATCTTAAAACTGTTATCATTTGTAAATTATGTTTTTTTTCTGATGCTAATACTTGTATACTGAAAGAGCTTTTCTTACTGGACCTCTATTGAAAAGGGGTTTTCTTATATAAATAAAATGAAATGAAAATAAAGTCAGCATATATTGATGACAGGAAAAGTTTTCAAAAGGTCAAATGGACAGAGGCAACCACTAAGTCCCTTGAGCAAAAGAGTCAAAATATACTAAAATGTTATAGAAACAATGACAATAATATGTTCCAAAACGGCTTCAGTAGAGTAGCAGATATGAAACTAAATTGGATGTGGAAGATGAGTTGGGATGGGGAGAATATAAATGCAAGTAGAATTACATGCTTGCTATCCCCTTCACTTAAATAGTAAGGAAGATTCTGTGGACTATTTGAAACACAAAGGTTAAAGCACTAGCTAGTTGTTCAAGATCTTTAATTAATCATGTGACTTAATTGATGGTATATATATATATATATATATATATATATATATATATATATATATATATATATATATAAAATGTATTTTTCCATTGTATTTAGTCTGAAGAAGTTCACTGCGTGGATGAAAGCGCTTGCTGAATTTTAATTTGATTAAAGTTTTTCCTTGGTTTTAACTGAATTGTAATTGGATTAAACTTTTTCCTTGGTTTTAAGCTGTTTTTTGTTTTTATCTAGTTTGTGCAGTTATTTGGTAATTTTTGATTTTTCTAGAAAACCACAATTTTATGAAAGATGGACAAAAAATATGAGGCAAAATTTGGGCATTCTGCAAAAATCTGTATAGCTGAATGGTATGCTATTCACCACTAAGCCATTACATCAACAAACAATAACAATACAATTAGTTCCACAGACAAACCATTTTGGAGTTGTTACAGAAGATGATGATGATGATGATTTATTCACCACATCACATATGGTATCAACAAAATTCACAAAAAATAGGACTTCTTTACTCTTTTCTATTTCTCACAGAACATAGGCTCAAGAAAACTGTATTTGCCTCCTCACTACCTACTGCACTGTACTGTACTGTACATGTACACTTGCAGTATCTCCTTAAATCCTACAAGCTTCTCTCTTATCCACGTTGGAACAATGTTACAACAAAACAGCTAAATTTGAAAGCAGCCTCTCTGACTTCTCATTTTGCTGTATTAACATCTGACAACTAATGTCATTAGAACTATACAAATATCTAAATTTTACTGAGCTAAAAACTGCTCACAATATCCTTTGCTAACCAGGTAAGTGTTCATACCTTTGGATCCCTCATGTAATGTAATAATACTCACCTGGTAGACATCTGATTTTAAAAATAAAGGCATGACTTACAAACAAAAATCCCCATATTCTTCTGGAGATGCACATTATTATAACTAAGCATCCAAAGTAAAGAATACAATTCCTTTTTATCTGATGTTATGCAGTGATTCCATATACTTCAAGCTCTTTCTATAAGATTTGTAGCACTGCCGATGCTTTTCCTCTCCTGTATAATTCTAGTTGTATCAACATATGTATTGGCAAGTTACTGAATCATTCAATATTGAGCTGTTCTAAGGAAAAGCTATGTGTAACTCTATCACATGCCCAACACTGTCTAATTTTTGATATACATTTGTTTTTTCCAAATGTTCATCTGCTAACTCTTTGTGTAGTCTGTACCTTGAATCTACACTGTTTTTGTACACCTTTCTGATATGTGACTCTTATATTGTTGTGGTTAGATTGTTTTGGTGGAGCTTTAATCACTGGGTTTCTGTTAAAAAGCAAATTTTCCTGGTTAACAAATGCAAATAAATAAATGACAAATTGTGACTTCTCTGTGCCACCCTCACAAGTTCATAGGTTCATAGGTTGGCACTAGGCTATCAGCTAAAGGGCCTAAGTATGCCTAGCCAACAAGGTTCCCTGGCTTATGCCACCCAAGAAAGTTAATTTCCTGTGCCCCTGTTGAGCAGAAACACAGAAGTGATCCCTGGGGTGTATTTCCTATTTCCCATCCACTCATCAAGATTTTTCTTAAAGAGTGCTAATGAGGAACTTTGCTTGACATAGATGGGTAGCTTGTTCCAGAATATAGGAAGTCTCTGGGACAGGAATCTATCCCTCCAGTATGTCCTGTTTATTGTGGTGACAAGTTTAGGTCTCTAGAGTTTTAGGTCCATAGAGCATGTAGCTCGGAGGGATTAGGATTTCTTTAGGTGTAGCATGTCCAACAGCTCTGGGTTTAACATAGCTTTATATGTTAGGCAGATATCTCCTCTGAGTAGGCGATATGCTACAGAGTAAAGCTGGAGTTTTTTGAGACGGTCAGTGTAGGGCATCTGTTTGAGGCCAGTAATCCTCTTTGTGAGGTACTTCTGTGGCCTTTCCAGCTACTGCAGATGTCTTGTGAGGTACATTCCAAAAGGGGCATTGTACTCTATAATGGGTGTAATGAGTGCCGAGTAGAGGGTAACAATGACCTATTTTTTCCTGGATGAGAACCCTTTTGTGATGAGGTGTGCCACATAGAAGGATTTCCTGACTACTGTGGCAATGTGATTATTAAAGGAGAGACTACTGTCCACCTGGGTCCCAAGGCCTATTATCACATATTCGGCATTAAGTATACTGCCGTTTTATGTGGTAGTTCATGGGTACAGAGTTTTTACCAAAGGGAATGACAATGCCCTTTTTGGCATTGAGCTTGAGGCCATGCCTCTGACACCAGGCATCTGTCTCAGTGAGGCCCTTCTGTAGGATGTCCACATCATTTCAGGACTCGACTACAGCTCCTAGTTTGCAGTCATCTGTGAACTTCATTAGCCAGAGAACTTCTGTGTTAGCCTGTACTTTAGAGAAGTAGATACCAAACAGGAGAGGTCCCAGGACTGAACCCTGTGGTACTCCACTTGTCACTGGTTTGAAGTCAGATTTGGAGTCTGCAACTTTTACAGTGTAGGTAATGTCAGTGAGCCACTTGGCAACCCATCTTGTGATGTAGAGATTTATTTATTTATTTTATTTTACATTTGTTAACTGGGATGGTCCGACTGGATGAGGTCCATTTTCAGTGGAGGCCCAGGGAGAAAAGCTCCACTTAATTAATTAAAGAGACAACATGTATTTATACATCAGTTATAAACCAGTTAGACTGTGAAACAGTGACATAATAGATCAGGGTACAAGGAAATTATTTTAACATATTTTCAAAACAAACTTTACAAGTAGACAATAAATTAATAGTTCAAAAAATTAAGACAAGAAATTAATTTTCTGTTTCTTTCTTACATTAACACACAACTAATATTTTCTATGTCCATGTTTCATGGTTTTAGGATGAGAAAGAAAGGTAGTGCATGTGTCTTTATGTAACACATGGACATAACCAGGAATTAATAAGATGAGACTTAAGGGAGTGTTTGAATTGCTTGGTGTTTGGTGCTGAAATAAATGAGTGAGGGAGGTTATTCCAATACTTTGCTATATAATGAGAAAACAGAGCTTTACCTGCTGTGTTATTAGTTGAAGAAATGGAGAGGAGTTATTTATTGGCAGAGCAGAGTGACCGATTTGGTATGTAGTTACTTATTAGTTCTTTAAGGACTGGAGTTTTGTCAGGATATTGTTGGATATTATAGGCTATAATTAGTTGGTGGTAGGTTAGTAGCTGTGGAAGTTCAAGCCACTGATGTTGTCTGAGAGGTATAAAATGGTGAGTTCCAAAGGGGGGAATCTTTAGCAAATTTAGTAATGTTGTTATAACATGACAAGTTTGCTGAGATCAGATTTTCTGACATAGCTGAGAATTGGTGCTGTAAACATAAGTGTGGAGAGAAGGTGGGTTTGAGCTAAGGTGACCCTAGCTTGATCTGACAAAGTATTTTTGTCTGTAAAGGAACCCCATTTTTTGATGTACTTTTTTGATAGTTTGGGAGATGTGGACATCAAAGTGTAAGATGTTATCAATTTCAATGCCCAGCAGCTTGGTGTGAAGAGAAGGGGAGATGATAGTCCCATTATTAGCAAGGATAGAGAAGGAGAGTGGGGTGGCTTTGGATTTTGTTTGGGGTGAATAGAAGTAGTTTTGTTTTGTTAGGATTTAGTATAAGTTGAATATTTGTGATCCACTTCTCCATTGCGCTAAAAGATTTTTGGGCAATATGTTGAAGGGCAGTAAGGGTTGGGGCAGAGCAGATCAATGTGGAGTCATCTGCGTACTGTATGAGTGAGGCCTGTAGAGTAGAGGTATGTAGGTTATTAGTAAAGATAGAAAAGAGGAGAGGGCCCAGTATGGAGCTTTGAGGTACACACATTGATGTTGGGAGTAAGGATGATAGGACTCCTTCTCACTGGGCAGCCTGTTGACGGTCTGTTAGATAGTTTTTAAACCATGCAACAGTGTTAGGAGCAAAGGATAGAGAAGTAAGAGTATCTATTAGAATGGTGTGGGAAACCATATTGAGGTCCAGAAATATGGCGGATACAAACATGTTATTATTTCTGTGTTGGTTAACTAGGTTTGTGAAAGATAGGAGAGCAGAGGTTGTACTGTGGTGTGGACGAAAACCATGTTGTGTAGAGGAGATCTTGTTTGAGTTGAGGAAATGCATCACCTGTGAATGTATGCATTTTTCAAGTATTTTTGATAAGGGAGGCAGAATCGCTATGGGCCGGTAGTTAGAGAACTCATAGAATTTCCACCTTTGTGGAGGGGAATAATGTAAGAGACTTTCCAGAGTTGAAGGATATGGGGTTCTTGAATGGAGGTGTTGATTAAGACAGAGACAGGGTAGGACAGAGAGTCGGCAGCCATTTTAAGAAAATGAGCATGTATGCCATCGGCTGTCAAAGAAGCGGGTTTTAGTTTTAAGAGGTATTTTTTATTGTGGAGGTTGAGACAGGTGAGAAGGAAAAGGAAGTTATGTTGTTAGTAGGTTTTGGTATACATGGGTTGGTAGTAATATAATGGATTCAGTAAAGTGGTGATTAAAATGAGAGGCTATTTCACTATTTGATTTTGTAGTGGTGGAGGAGGGCGCTGGTGTGGAGGTTTTGCCTGGTTTTAATAGGGAGTTTATAGCATGCCAAAATTTATACCTAGTTTAGTGAGTTTAGCTATAATTCCAGAATGAGGGATGGTGTCAAAAGCCTTGGCAAGGTCAAGATAGGTTGTGTGAACCCCCTTACCCTCGTCTATGGCTGTGGTGACTGCCTCAAAGAAGTCAATCAGGTTCAGAAGGGATGATCTGCCTTTCACAAACCCGAACTGGGTGGGGTCCAGGGTTTGGAGGTTACCAATGTCTTTGTTTATGAGTCCCATGATGATACATTCCATGCTCGTCAGGCTAATAGGGCGATAGTTCCCAGGATCAGTGATGGCTCCCCCTGTGTGGAGTGGGATAACTGTTGCTTTGCACCATCCATTGGGCACAAAGCCTGATGTAAGACTATGATTGAACATGGTGCTTAGGTGAGGAGCCAGTTTATTCTGAAGTTTGTGTAAAATGCAGCCTGGGATGTTTTCCGGTCCCATGGATGCTGTGTTTTTGGTTTTAGAGAGTGCAGCTTTTACCTGCATAGATGTGATTACAGGGACTCTGCATTCTTACTGTATGGATATGGGTCCTTTAGGGGGTGAGAGGGGGGGTAAAGTTAGCACTGAACCTATCTACCGGGATGATGGCAATATCAGTAGGTTCTGTAATTTTCGTGCAGTTGTGCTGTAACTCAGAGCAGATCTGAGTGTTGCCATTAAGATTGTTGACATAGCTATAGAATGCTTTGTGGTTGCCCTTAGAATCAGTGGTGATTTTGTTTTCATAGCTAGCTTTGGAGGATCTTATAAGGGATCTCAGCTTCTTACTGAGGCTGACCAGGTTGTTCCTCCACTCATGGGATTTTACTCTCTTTTGCATGTAAAATTTGTGCAGGAACCATTGGCCCACCTCACTTTCTAAGAGGAGTAAATATTTGCACTGCAAAACACATAATCTTTGCCATTAAGAACTGAATGAATTCTACTCTGTGTTTGATTCTAAAAGGAGAAAAGAAAATTATTGTCATCTTATGGAGTATTTGAGTAATATAATTTATTCCTCCCAACTTCATTATACCCAGCCATCCCAGTGTCTTTCATCCATCAGTGAGTTTATGTGCTCTTCCTTTGAGTGACCTGAGGTCTGTGTGTCATTTGGGGCGGGGGTTGATGGCAACTACTTTTGCTTGCTGAGAGTGGATTGTAATGACGTACCATTATTGTCTGATCCTAGCCCTGCATTCAGCTGCAGTGTCTGAGAGCTGTTCCCCTCTGTGTGCCATGCTTCACCTCAGGGAGTATCTCCACTGAATACCCTCCTTCCTGGATGGGCACACCAGTCTCTGTCTGACAGTGTCTCAGACACTGAAGCTGCTGGGTGAATCTGGGTCACCTAGGGCATAATTAAGGCTTTAGCCCTATATGCCACAGCACTGGTTAATATAATGTGTTTTTGGTGTATGACTGCATGTATATGTGAGAATTATACATTTTTTAGAATACAAATTTAACACATTTGATAATTATATCCCACAATGTGTTATATTCCCTGAGATTCAGAAAGAGATACCACAAGCAGTAATCCCTAACCAATCCTGGATGCTCTTTCTGATTCATAAATAGGTCAATCTCAGTCATTCTGCTCAGTCAGTAGAATCACTGTGGTGGGCCTTCTTCACAGTCATGCTGTATGTTATTGAGGCAGCCCAGGGTTGAGCTAATCAACTTGCAACTGAGTGATTTTGTTGTGTAAATTATCATGGATGGAAGTGTTTGTGATGCTGTAAGGTAGTGCCAACTACACCAGAGAGAGTAAGGCAGTGCATGTGTAACATATGCCAGCATAGCTAACTGGAGTTGTGTAAAGAATTTTATGTCATTTAAATATGAAACTGATTTGCATAGATGCTTGTGTTAAAATGTATTTGTAAAGTTGCTTGTGTTAAAGATTTATCAACAGTGGGTCCTGCTGGACAGAAAAGAAATATACATGTATGTCAGACTGTATTGTTGTTAACTGCTGAAATGTATATATTTTAACAGAGGATACTGAAAGGGAAGGGGTTAAGCTCAGTCCAGATAACCTTAAGAAAAATAGCTTGAAATTAAATGACTTGGTTTAGGCCATAAAGATTTTATCTCACACATCTGAACACAGCCAGAGAGACAATGTCTGGGCTGGGATCCTGCTCTTATTGTCCTTAGTGATGAACTAATTGCTACCGTGGGGTGCTAGAGAATGGCTTGTTAGCCAATGCAGGAAGGGTGGAAGCATTGGAATTGTCTTACAGTCTCCAGATGCTGGAATAAACCTTAGAAAAGCTCTACGTGTTAATTGTGACACATCTGTGCCAGATCCTGGCTCATGTTTCTAGTGAGGGGGTAGTGTGGGAACCACAGAGTCGGGTGACCAGATATGATGTCATTTTGTATCTAGCACTGAAACTGTATTTTAGATACTAGTGAGAGATGTGACAGTGACTCTCAGCACTCTGATTTGGAACTGACAAGACCACTCACTCACTTCATCTTGCCTTGCTTTAATAAGTAACTTAACTAGGGAACAGTAATTCTTCAGTCAGATAGGGAAATATAGTAAAATTAGCTAAAAGTATTGTTTTTCTGTATTGGTTTGAGCCTTTCCAACTGTGTTACTTTTATATTTCCTGTGAATTGAAACTCTGGTGTTTATTGTAAATAGATATTCAGTATTTTCATGTTTTCTATTTTATTATTTATTATTAAATATATTTATGCCTTTCATTGTGGCTGGTCTTTTAGAAAATATTTTAACTTTGAGAGTAATTGCATTTATTTGGTGGCACTATAGCATCACACTCTTGAAAGTCTTGCCAATTGGTAACACTACCATTTGTATAAGTATTCATTTTACTATGAATAATTGGGTACCCTGGTAGGAGCCTTAAAATAGCTGGCTGCTGGCAGTGAATCTACCGTATAGTCTGGGTGTAGGTGGCATAGAGGGTAAATCTGTGTCAGCCTTTCCCAGGTGTGTGTGTGTGTGTGTGTGTGTGTGTGTGCGTGTGTGTGTGTGTGTGTGTGTGTGTGTGTGTGTGTGTGTGTGTGTGTGTGAAAAATGAAACCTCAAAGAGTGTGTATGTGTCAGCTACTTGGAACAGGGACACAGAGCACAATGATTTTTGCAGGAAGAAAGCTGGAGTCTTACTTGGGGCCTGGAGAGGAAGCCCACCCCAGGAGTGTAGTGTGCTCCATGTAATCTTAAGGGAAATTGTTTGGTGCAGACAGCTGCATCTGAAAATACTGTGTGTATCTATTTTTCTTCTAAGTGAACCTTCATCACCAGTGTCAGTAGTGCGGATTGAGGCTCTTTGATTACTGGCCCAGAGGATGGCTGTCACACTGTTAATTAACATGACCAAAATACTGCATTCCTCCATTACACTGAATGGGCAAAATGTATTGCACATAAGGCTTGATATGTTGAAGCAGGGAAGTTGGAGGGGAGCGTGATTATGTGTATGTTTGTGGCAGTGTGTGTATGCATATCTGCAGGAGTATGACTGTTCTTGGATGACTGTGTGTATGTCTGTGTGTGAGTTTCTGCCTGCATGGGTGGCCATACTAGTGGGCTGAGAGATCAGTAGTGTAGGAGTGTATGTGTATGTGTGTGTGTGTGTGTGTGTGTGTGTGTGTGTGTGTGTGTGTGTGTGTGTAAGAGAGTGAATAAGTGGCGTACCTTTGCCAATATGACCAATGCATTGGCCACCAGTGGTAATTAGTGCTGAAAAAAAGTATTTATAAGCACTAGAGGCATTTACACCACATTCAGAGACATGCAAATTTGCTGGTAATAAGGTATTCCTTATTCCATCTAATCGTGTCTCTGAAATGCATTTTACAGAATATTTGTACACTTCTGGATACTATATTTTATTTTCCTGTTATGTGCTCCTTATGAAATCCAATGATTATTTGTCCTGGAGGTGATTTTAAGTTAATAACTTCAGTACTATTTATCATTGCTAATGAATTGCTTGCAGTGCAAAAACCTGATATTAGCTGGCTTTTAATTTTGTTTAATGAAACTAAGACTGAGTTTCTCATTGTTCATGGACGAGCTGCATTTTGTTTTTAAATGCTTGCAAAATAAGTGGTTTGTTTCTGAATATGCAGTATAACCTTGCTTAGTTGTGTTAATTCCCACAGAGATGGAACTGAGATTAATGCATTTATTGAGCACAATTGCACTGTACAAAGATGCATTATATACCTAGCAATGAAGAACCATCAACTGAGCACACACTGCAATCATAAAAAAATAAAATAAAAATCATAAAAAGCATGCAGTCATCATATGAATGTGGCCACTAACACCATATGCCATTTTGGTATTGTAACCTTCTGATGTTATGATGTCACTAAGCCACTCAAATGTTACTCTGTAACCACCTGATATGAAATTACTTAAAAAAACTGTGATCTTTGCATCAAAGCACATATACCCCAAAACTTTTATGATACTGCTTACTTGGCTGAATTTTTTAATAGTGTGGAGTAATGTGACATTTACAAGAATCATTTGCAAAATGTCTAAAATCTTCTTGCATGTCAAATGTTTTTTCCATAAATTGAAGATGTTGCTATTAGTCATAACATTTAATATTACCATTCCTTTCACTAGATAAGATATTACAACTCAGACATGGCATACATTTCCCTATAAACAAAGACACCATAAATGTGCTGGCTGCTTCTAGATGTATCCTAGATGTATCCTTAAACCTGGCAGACCAACCATTTACTACATTTTATGATGCTAAATAAAACAAAGAAATAGGAGTCATTTATTACTGATGACAGTCTTACTGATTTTTGTTTTACTTTGAACACTGAAATGATTATGTTCAATTTCAGCTGTGACAGGGAGCTGGGATTTAAGAATACCCCTGAGAGCTTTGCTTTTATTCATGTTAAGACTGAACTTCTGAAGAAATAAATGACATTCAGATTTGTCAACAGAGTACATTATCAAACTTCTCTGCCTTAAATTAAAACTGCCTCATGATCGTGTATTTGAATATGTGAGATGATTTTAAAGTAGGCTTAGATCTGCAAACAAATACACAATATGTGCTGTTATATCCCATGAGAAGATTATCCTGTTTCCATTTTAGATTGCAAGGTAGACGGGAGCATTTTAACAGAGGCCTTTATGAACACGTCATACAATTACTCATGCTACACTTAGAATGGGCATCTATGCTGCACATAAAACATATTGAAGAAATTAGTTAAAAATATTCTCCAGAAATATTTGCTATATGTATATATATGTGGTAGTAATATTTTTATATTGTATTATCAAATATTTATACGGATGCATTTCTGTTTGTGTTTAGTATTTTGTTTTGCAGCTGCTTGACACTGGTGTCCCTGTTGCAATCACTCAGAGGTGCTTTTGTAAATAAACACATACAAAACAGCAATGGTGGAAGGATATACCTATATTAACAGGATAAGTCTACATGGGATAAGGGGACATAACATGCATGCACTGATAAATGGATATAAGGCATGAAACATATACATTTAACGTGCATCACTTTTTAACACATTAAACGTATGTAACAAATGCAGCTAATTTGTTAAAGAGCCGATACCACATACTCAATGAACCCACCAATGATGACTGATGATACTGCTAATGTACCAGTCTCCACCACATACTGACATATACAAAAAGATACACAGAGCAGTGAATAGTCTACTCAAGCTTTGGAAGACGCAGCTGAGATGGCTATATGTATCTGTTCAGACCTATGGTATATCAGACAAAAGGCTAGCAGAATTATCAGTGCTTGTTTGGTGGTGCAGAGATGACCTCCAGTAGCAGAATCTGACTTACCTGATGAGCAATGCAGATGCATCAGCTAAGGCAATGCAGAGCATACAGCCAAGAAAATACTACCGTCAGTACAAGCTGCTCAGCAAGGGCTGCATGCATGGGCTGTGTCATGCAAACATCATGTGGCGGACATTTACACAACATAGTGAGTGGTACATATGCACAATCTACATGTGATAAGTGTCACTACATGTATACCTCATAATGAACAAACATTGCAGTAGTGCTCTGTAAAACACTAGTATAATCTAAGGATCGTTATATACTGAACAGTGTGTATTATATCCATGGCAGGGCATCTCTGCATATATCATGTGCATATCCATGCAATATCATCAAAGATGCAACATACATGACAGATGTATGGATACATTGAGACAAGACATTCAGACAGGCCAATAGGGCAAGCATCAACAAATCTGCTGGATTGCATGTGGGTCTGCTTGTTTGCAGCCTAGTGCATGTGTGGTCATGTATTTCATTCTATGGTAGACTATAGGTAGAGTATGAACATATCTCTGGATTCCAGATATTTGTTAAAGGAACATCTGCATTTGTGCCCTATCCATTAACAGTAACACAGCAATCCTGGCAGCACTATACACACAACATGCACTGCAGTGGACACACCAGCTGTGAAAATAAATGGAGCTACCATAGCAATCCTATGTACCTCAATACTATGTAGACCACCCACAGGTCATATATTAATACTATCAGCTTTGCGTTAATAGCATCAGCCTGATGGAGCATAACACAGTGGCAAATGAGGTATATGCAGTTTGTATTATATATTGGAACCTCGGTGTTCATTTTATTGATTCAGATTTCAGTTGAATAAATCAAAATTAGCAGCAGTGCAGAAGAGATTACAGCTCTGGTCAGTGTTGGACAGCTGTGCTTTCAAGTGTTTTTACTGCTGTATTGTTTGGCATTGGAGAGTGCCACATTTTAAGAGGGTGGGGACTTGGACAATATGTACCACTTGCCCATGTGAAACATATACCCTGCACTACGTATTCCCATATATGACTCCATGACTTCTATGGTACAGATATCTGTGTTGCACTAAATGTCTCTGCTGCACAAAATGTGGAATACATTCTCAGCATAATCTAAAGAAATGCTTACTTGGGACAATAAGTACCCCACCCCTAGCAATACAGCCTGACTGCCCAAGAAATCACCTTTCCCAGTAAATACTGCAGCAGGCTAGGACTCTACACCTGATTGCTAAACCCTCAGCTATGCCATTTATGAAACACAGTTATGCCACTTAGAACAGTGTGGGTAGTAGTTATGGTTGTGTTCTGTAACTAAAAACAGATCTCGAAAAAACCAACAAGAACAGGCAGTTCTCTGTAGAATGTCACCAAGCACAATTAAATCCACCACAATCAAAAAGCGAAATACAAGGCACAGTGCCTTGTATTTCGCTTTTTGATTGTGGTGTTCTGTAACTGCTAACTGAAGTGTTTTCCATCCTTGGATGTTCTGGGAACATCATCAAGGTGCACACGTTACTCACTATCTAATACATGTTTCTGCAGAAACACAACTTGTCGTCAAAGTTCACTGTTGTTGAGTGCAGGTTATTTGAATCCAAGTGATCAAATGCTGCATTCATTGATGGGGAGTGCGTTAGCACAGTGATGACAGTTGAGAGCTCATACAATACCAAAGTAAAGTATTTCCACTTTCCTTAGTATTGTGTGATCTTTGAGTTAGTATACTTATGTTTGCAGAGGTGTGTTGGAGGTGTAAAGAGGCACGCCCTCCTAAGACAAATAAAAAAAATTAAAATGTAGAGTTTGTAAATTTTTGCTAATCCATCTTCCATTGTCAAGCAATGTAAATTTTGATGGATTGCCTACAAACCATTCTGCATACCAGTGCATAATTATATAAAAATATGCTGGGGCACAGGTACAGTGCTTAGGACTGCGCCAAAAATATGATGTCCAAGTACCATGAACCCTAAATAAAAACCGATGGTGTAGCATCATGAATATGCTGTTGGGTGCCACATATGACCATCATAGTATGAATATGTTTGTACACACACACACACACACACACACACACACACACACACACACACACACACACACACACACACACACATATATATATATATATATATATGTGTGTGTGTGTGTGTGTGTGTGTGTGTGTGTGTGTGTGTGTGTCTGTGTTGTGTTTGTGTGAGACATTGCATAATGCCTACCAGATGCAGCTCCAGTCCTTTTGCATATTGAGCTGGTCCCAATGCCAGTTGATTGATACAGTAACTACAATTATATCTACATATGATTTTATGATTTTTAATGTGAAAATACTCCCATGGCCACCCAGTGAGTGGTCTCTTTACCTAGTTACTCACAACAATGCCATACCTACTGCCCACAGCAATGCCATGCCCACAGCAATGCCATGCCCACTGCCCAGAGTAATGTCATACCCACTGCCCTTACTCCAATTCAGCATCTGTAGAATACATGCACATTTATGGACTTTAATTAAAGGACAATTCTCCTATATCTGCAGGGACAAAGACTGCAGCCTTCTACACCATTTAATTAATTAGTAACTTAGTCAGTTAACCAGCTTGTTCAACTGGGCTGAACCCATTTTCTGTGGAAACCTGGGAGAACTGGCTTGTTAAGTGACATTCTTAGAGATGGGTCTACCTCTAAATTTTGAAGGGGGGCTTGCCCCCCTGCAAAAAAGTGAATTTTTTTTTTTAATTTAAATTTCAAACTTTCAAAACATCAGTCACTGTTTTGAAAGTTCAAAATTTAGAAGTAGACCTTCTAAGAGACACGCAATACACAAATGGAGAATGGGAGAATTAATCCCAAGAGTAACACAAAAGTGTCATAGTGACTGATAGCCTTTAATCCTCTGTTCTAAATAAATGGACAGGTTCTATGTGATCTGCTCATATAGTTACTCATGGAGGCAATGCTGCTTTACCCATCCAAATAGCTGCTTGCATTCATGTGCCTACATCAGATATGAGAACAGAATTTCATTCAAATTTGAATTCTTTTCCAGAAAGCAAGGACTTACTCAGCTTTCAGAGCATCATGCAGCTGTGATTTTTCAACATTTCAATTATATTCAAATAAAGTGGGCGTCATCCCGCTCATAATCATTATGAATCACTCATAGTTTGCAGCTGATTACACATAAACAATTTAAAAGAACTCAAAATTGAACAAGAACATTTTACTTCATTCTTAAACTTCTGAGTTGAAAGCTTCAGTCCAAAAGATATGATGTCTTGTAATTTTATATGATACCTGACTAAACAAAATTAAAACAATTGGCAAGTAAACAGTTTCAAGTAATGTTAAGGAAGCAAAATAAATCTCAGACCCTGTTAAATGCACAGAAAAGCAACATGTACACCATAACATTTTAAAACATAATTCAGTTTAATACACATCCACTATATCACTTTAAAACTAGATAGCATTCAACTAAATTTCCCAACTGCAATTTAATGAAAACGTATAGATTATCTGCACAAAACATCTATCACACATACTCCAGCTTTCACACAAATGTTATATGCAGAAATATAACTAAAAGCATTTTTGCAGGGAGTAAGCTCCTTCTATCCCCGTGTGGGGGGAAATTTTACCATCCATACTTCCTTATTTCAGTATCCTCAATCCGTGGTCAGGTCACTGGGCTTCAAAAAGCAGAAATGAATAAAACAACAAAAATCTATCGCTTCTCCAAGAGGCCTCAGGCTTGAATTTCTAAGGCCAGACATACAATTATTCCACTGTGCAATATAGCTTAAGCAACTGTAATGCAAGCATCCCAGTTTCAAGCAAGGGAATGACACCTTTCATATGAATCTTAAAATATAGCATAAAAACAGTTTTATAATAAGTTTCTCTTATCATACTTGAAAACATGGTTCTTCTAGATTAGCTTGCAAGTTAGAATCATCCAATTATAATTTTCTGCCAGTATCTTCACATTTGCCTTTGTGCATCTACCACATAACCATGGCCATAAAGTTATTACTTTTTTTAATTCAGACATATACTAGGATTCCAGAAGGGATTCAGTGTGTGGTAAGCTGTTACATTAAACAGTTACTCCACACCTGATTACATATCCAAGGACTCCAGCAATCCTTATTAATATATACCAAAGGGAATTGCAGAGCCCTATACCTTTATTTCAGAATAACCAGGCTTGAAATGCCCAAACACTTAAAGTTGTACTTTGGCAAAAGCGGGCAATGTTCAACCTTGAAGCAAGAGAGTAGCTGAATGAAGTCAGTGATGCAACAGCTTCACCTGTAAGAAGGACTTGGTACTAAAGACAGTATATGGTGGGACGCTAGACTGCTTGCAATAGAAATGTTCTCATACAGAGAGAACTGTTTAGCTACTCTTGGGGAATTGGGGGTGGGGGCAGTCAAGGGCTGCATGCATGCGTGATATGATTGTGTGAGAGTTCTGTCTGTATTTTTGTGGGAACAGTCTGCACTCTTACAAATGTTAATAAGAGAAGATACTCCCTGGTTGAGAAACTCCTAACCCCTGCATGCCCATTCTGTTCTGAGGATAGGAAGACTAGATGCATGACAATCATGCTATATCATTGTACATTCTTCTGTCCATCGTACAGGGGGCACTATTGTACCAGATGGTACTTTGGATGCACAGCTCTACCTGTATAGCATCTAAGGTAATGCAGACAGGTTCAATATATGTAATGCATACGCTGCTCTACAGGTAGAGCAGTGATACCAGGCAGATATAAGTGGACTCAGTGGATCTACCAAGGCCTTCTCAGCATAATACCTACAACATCAGGGGAATATACTTCTTTAAGAACAAGATACCTGAATAAGGTGAGAGACACAAAATAAGAAACGGAAAAGCGGTCAGCCTACAACTTTAAAAACTGAATAAACAAGCTGGACATACAAATTAAACATAGTGCGAGACAAGCTCAAGAAAAAATTGAAGAACTTTTATATAAAGATATTGAGCATAATAGGAAACCATTTTATAGATACATAAGATGGGGAAGGAGTAAAGACATACAAACTGATAAACTTTGTGTAGATTATAAAGTTTATTCTCAGACACAAAAAACTATAGATATATTTACAAAATCTTATGTAAAACAGCTTGACTCCACAAAGGGGGTGATAAGTTGTACATCGAGGTAACTTCAGATATTGGAATCAAATTAGATTATATTGAAAAAGAACTATTCAATCTGGATCCAAACAAGGCACAGGGAGGAGACAGAATTAGTAATAATCACCTGAAAACACTTCAGCAAGAACCTATGGTACCATTATATCTATTATTTATTAGGTCGTATCAGTATAGGGAGATTCCTTAAGATTGGAGACATGCACTTATTAAACCTGTTTTTAAGGGAAAGGAAAGTAAACAAAACCCAGAGTCATATAGACCCTTAAGTCTACTTTCATGTTGTGGAAAAATAATGGCAAAGGTAATATTGGATAAGTTATTGTCAGAACTGCAAAGGTTGGGACTTAAAACTATATTTCATCATGCATATGCTGAAAATAGATCTAACACCTGTAACATGAGATTATTTAACAATATAATAATAGCTTTGAATGAAAAATTTTGCTGTGATGTAATTTATATAGATTTAACTTCAACATTTGACAGGGTCATACATAAAAAACTAATCAATAAATTAGAACAACTAGGTACTGATTTACTCTTGATAAGATGGATAGTTGCATGGCTTACAAATAGGACATGGTAAAGTATCATACATGCATTTTACAGGTGAAATTCTTGGTTACAGTCAGGCTGTCACACAGGGCTCTGTCCTAGTTCCTAACTTGGTTAGAATGTGTCTTTCAGACCTATAATTTTCATGAGGTGTTCTACTGTTTATACGCAGATGACCTGAAATTGAGTAAACTGATTATGTGTTACAGATAAGGCACGTCTGCAAAAGAACTTGACTAAATTGACCATCTGGGCACAGCAGAATAATATGCTGATAAACACATCAAAAACTAAGCATATGAGATTTGGAAAACATAAATTGAATGGTGAATATTTGCACAGTGATTGAAACTGTAGATTCCTTTTTTTTTTTAAAACAAGTTTATTGTTTTTAACATACAAAATAAATATCATAACAATTTTATACAAATAATTAAAATAGAAATGGTTATAACATTCAATAAAATAACCAAAGTATTTACAAAGACATCCACTACAATCAAATCAATTAATTAAACTAAAATACCATGCTATTAAAGCTAAGATTTTTTTAACAGATTTTGTAAAGTATCCCATATAATATAGTAAGATGTTTTTCTAGCAGTTCTTGATTTTATTGTCATCAATTCCATATGGCACACAACAGTCATAACATTTTTAAATTCATTAAACGAAGGAGGGGTATCTGAAATCCAATTTCTGGTTATTATTTTTCTAGCCACTGCTAGAATAGACCATAACAAGGGAAGCTTAATCTTTTAACACTTTGAGGAACAGGAGTATTGAATAATATAAGTGATTTAGAAATAATGAAATTGTCTGTAAAAAGAGCCTGCAAAAAATCATTGATTGACTTCCAATATTCTTTCAATTTTATACAGTCATAAAACATATGTGCCCAATCAGCATTAATTTCTACATTACATCTTTTACATAGATTATCTTTATTATTTATTTTATTCATCGTCAAAGGTGTATAAAAAGATCTATGTAAAAATTTCCAAGTAAAAAGTCTCCAAATAATGGAAGAAGTAGTTTTATAAGCAGATTCCAATATATATTGTTTGTCTTGTTGATTTGGTGATTCACCATTAATGGAAGTGAAATAATTCCAATAGGTATCTACACTATAATAAGTTTCTTCTCTGATAATTTTATGTATGTATGAAAGCTTACCTTTATCAGAAACTTTATGTTGTAAACTTAATATCAAGTAATCAATCAGTATTGGAATAGATTATTTAACTGTTATAGACATTAAATCAATTTTATTAATAAGATGTTGTCTAAAGGTCTGAACTTCTAACCAACAAGTTTCTCTCAGATCAAATTCTTGTTTTAAGAAGTCTAAATTTTTAACTTTATTATCAGATAGCAACTGATACCAGTACTTTAGATCATTTTCTGTGACTAAAAGAGTTCTTTCTGAAGTGGATGACAAAAGCATACCTTGTGTATACATTATGGGAAATAGAATAAAATTCCATTCCTTATATTTAGGATGCATGAATATAAAATTATGATAACTAATAATAATGTTTAATGGATAACTAACTATATATTTTGGTGTAATAGGTGAAGTAAAAAATTCTTTTAGTAACCATAACATGGAGTTATTTACAATCATATTTTTATGTGTTAAACAGATTTTCATGAAGTGAATACTAATTAGTTCTCAGTAATCTTTCCATTTTGCAACATATGACTGATCTATTAACAAAGTAATAACTTTTATAATAGAAGAGATAGTATATAAGTTAAAGTCTGGAAAAGAAATGCCCCCTTGAGACCAGCTATTAGTATGTTTCTTAAATGCAATCCTAGGTCTATTAGGTGCCCATAAGAAATTTAACATTAGTGTATTCAATTTCTTGATAATTATTTTGTAGGTGGGAGTATTATTGATTGTATTAAGTATAATATCTTAGGGAATATTATCATTTTAATAATTGTAAGTCTCTCTTCCATAGTAAAAAACATATTATTCCAGCTATTGAAAAGATTTTGTATATTAAGAAGACAGGTACTATAATTATTATGTATAGATTTGATATCCTTAGTTAATATTATACCTAAGTATGTTATCTGACTTGAGTTGGGTATATATTTACTAAAATCACTAATGAGGATATTTTTGTGTATATATAGGTAATATTTTAGTTTTTCTTCATTGAATATTAAACCAGAAATATTTTTAAAGTTCATCATTTTATCAAATAGGGACTGCATAGAAGAATTAGATCCTGCTGATGTAATTAGAACATCATCTGCAAAAAGTTGAATTTTAGATGTTGTATTTTCATCTATATCAAATCCTTCTATATCAGTACTGTTTCTGATCAGATTACCAAGGCTCCATTATTAAAGTAAATAATAATGGAGAAAGCAGACACCCTTGTTTTGTACCTTTTAAAATGGGTATTTTTTGTGAGACATACGTTCCTATCTTAATGTAAGCCAGTGCTCCTTTATATAAATGTTCAATTAGATTTACAAATGCATCTGAAAAGTTTGTGCACTTCAGTAAGATAAGTAGTCCCAACTTACTGAATCAAATGCTGAACTTATGTCGAGACTAATAAGTGTTAAATCTTTCTTTCTCCTATTTGCAAAATCAATTAATGTTAGAGTTCTCCTTATATTATCAAAAGTATTTCTATTTACAATGAAGCCTGTCTGATCTATATCTATAATGCCTGGGATGATTGTCTTCAATCTATCAGCAAAAATACTCATAAACATTTTATAATCAACATTAAGTAATGAAATAGGTCTATATGAAGTGCATCTAGTTGGATCTTTATTGGGTTTTAAAATTGGGGAAATAAATGTGTATTGCCAAGATGGAGGAGTTATTAACTCATTTGGGGCCAAAATAAAAACCTTATGTATTAATGAGTATGTACTTTTAGAAAGAATTTTATATATCTCTGGTATAATACCATCATTACCTGGTGCTTTGTTTGATTTAAGCTTATTTATTTGTGTAACAACCTCTGTATATGAAATATTTTTATCCAATAGTTTAGTCTGTTGTTTATTAAGTTTTTTTATTCATGTTTGTAGTTATAAATTTCTTTATTTTATCTTTAGGTTCCATGTTAATGTTATTATGATTAATTTTGTGAAAGTGATTTCTAAATTCATCTAATATTTCTGGTAGACTAGAAACATTCTTCTTTTTCCTTAGAGAAAACTTCTTTGATATGATTTTGCTTATTCAACCTTTTTGTTTTATTTTTAAGTCTATGTAAGTATTTGGGACTTATTGAGTAAGACAAAAACTTGTATTTCTCTAAAGTTATTTTAACTTTATGAGTTAAAATTTCTTTGTATTTCTCATTTGGTTTGTTTATTTCTTCAATGACTTTTTTGTCCATAATATTTTCTTTATTATTATGCTTATAAGAGTCTAATTTACTTTGAATATCCAATAATTCCTTGTCCCAGGATTTCCTTTTATTATTATACCATCTAATACTTTGTCCATATAGGTATGATTTTAAAGCATCCCAAACATAAACAATGGAGACTTCAAGAGTATTATTTATGTCTAAAAAATGTTGCACTTCTGAAAGTATATAATCTTTATATTCTTTTAGTTGAGTTAAGTATGCTGGTATCCTTTTGATCTGAACATTGTAAGTACTTTTTATCATGAACTCAAAGACAATTGAATTATGATCTGATATAGGACACAAAATGATTTTAGAATTAATTAATTCTGTTACCATCTGGTTAGAAATAAAGACTATCTATTTTTGAATAAGGTTTATATCTTAGGTTCATAGGTTCATAGGTTTATACTAGGCTATCTGCCCTAAGGCATTTATAAGCCTAGCCCAAATTTTTGTGGCTTTTTACCCCTTATATGAAAAATACTGTGCCCATTAGTTTGTTGTGCCTCTGTCCAGCAGTGACACAGAGATGATTCTAAACCTACGATCTCCCATCCACAGGTCTAGATTTCTCTTGAACAGAGTCAGCGAGGTGCTCTGCCTCACATGGACCGGGATTTTATTCCACAGCATAGGAAGTCTCTGAGTGATAAATCTATCCCTCCAGCACGTCCTATTTATATCCGTGCTAAGGTTTAAGTCGCTTGCTCTAGTGGTTTTGGTGGATTTGGATTTTTTGAGGTGGAGCATGTCCATTCGGGTTGGACATGGCCTTGTATGTCAGACACATGTCACCTCTGAGGACGGTAGACTGAATAGAGCTGGAGTTTCTTCAATCTGGCAGCATGACAGATTTCTTTTGGTGAGGAACTTTTGGGGTCTCTCCAATTGCTGCAGATGTCGGGTGAGATGCATCCCGAATGGGGCATTGTACTCGATCATTGGTCTGATAAGTGAAGAGTACAGGGGAACAATGACCTCACTAGATCTGGATGTGAATCTCTTCTGTTAGAAAAAAAGGTGTATGGTAATGATTTTGAGTCTATCTGATTATTAATATCATTCAAATGATATGAATTAACAAAATCCTTTAAATGTTTTGCATTAGATGTAATTTTCCTTTTTCCTATAGTAGTAGTATCTTTGTCATGTAGGATACAATTAAAATCACCTGCTAAAATAATATCTCCTATAGAAAATGATATGATCTTATTAAGATGCTATTTCACTGTATTAATACCAATTCCTGGTATCCAATATACATTGATTAATGTATATGTCTTTCCATTAATTTGTATTGTAACCATACAAAACATTCCTTTATCATCTTCATAAGACTTAATAGTTTTAGGTATGGGCATACTTTTATTCCATAAAATAGCCACTCCTCTTTTCTGAGTATGCTCTGAACTAACTAATACTGTATATTTATTAGTGGCTAATTTATCTATATCCTTTTTCAGGAGATGTGTTTCTTGAAGGAATACTAAGTTGGCCTTATGTAACTTAATGTATCTCATTAAGCTTGCCCTTTTACATGGATTATTCAGTCCATTAATGTTTAAGGAAATTCCTTTTAGAGAAGTCATTTGGCATTATTTAAACATATGAAACTTATAATCAGAATAACAATTAACAAAATAAGTAATGTTATACCTCCTCCTTTAGGTGTAGATTCCTTTAAGGACCTGGGTATATGGGTAGATAGAGCTTCAAGTTTTTCTAATCATATTAACCACTTGGTTAATGATAGTTATAGAACAATAGGTTGTATAAAAAGATTTATAAAGTCTACAAAATCAAAAATGATGAAGTCATTGTTTGTTAGTCACATTAGACCCAAACTTGAGTATGGAGTAACAATATGGAAACCTTATTAAGAAAACAAGAAGGAATAAACTGGAAAGAGTACAGTGGAAATATAAAAGGGCATCCATGGGTGTGAAAGTATAAGTTTATTTTAAAAGACTAAAATATGTAAACTTGTACAATGCCTTTTACAGCTATTTAAGAGAAAATTTTAGATATATTGGGCATTTAGGGACAACCACCTCTGGAAATGTTTGGGGTTATCAAAACATAGCAGAGAATCATCAGGCAACTTATGTAGAAATTTCTATAGGAATGAGAAGTGCACTAATTGGTTCTCTGAGAGACAGCAGCTGATGCATGGAACAGACTACCAAATTACATTAAAGTAAGCATTAGTTTAGATATTTTTAAGAATAAGCTGGACACGTATTATAGGAACAACAGTTTTTGTATATTGGCAGGATAGAAGGGCATTAATGTTAATGCTTGAAATATTTGTATGTATGCATTTATGTATGTATATTTGTACATCCTATAAGCCTAAGTGTTCTTCCTATGGGTTAAGAGCCAGGACCATTCATTTCTTGAACAGAATGTCAGTCTTACTGTCCATAAACCTCCATATTGGAGCAAGAGGCTAATAAGTCATTTCATTCATTCTTCTTCAATGTGAGAATTGGGTGTTAGGGAGTGAACCAGTTTCGGTTTATGGTCATGTAGATGGAGAACACAACTTTCCCTCTTCCACCTGTGACTGCCTCAAGTTCTCACTTATAGCATGCATGTATGAATTCATGTTGCTACATATGCTCATTCTCCTAGTAGGTAGAGAAACCACTGATGGAAGTGTGGTCACCCAGTTCTACTGAGGGAACCAGCTGTAACCCCCAACCCAAATACAGACACACCGGTTCTCTCTATGCCACCTTTAATAGGTCCCCAACTAGCTAATTCAATGCAGACAGGGCAGAATCATGGCTTTAACCCTACACTCCTGCACAGCACATGATCTAAGTCATGTTTTTGATCTCTGCTCAGCAGTTGGTCCTGTTCATCATAAAATCCTCAGTGAATATCTCCAAACTTATTGCAGACCTACCGCCATGATTCCTGAATGATTTACTTCTTTTTTTTTAATCAAAGGCAGTGGCATATTTATTCTCAAATTGTATTGCATAATTTCCCATTAATATATGTATTCACAAAAGGATGAATACATATTCTGTGATTATTTGTAATTTATATTCTTCAGCAGAGAGGAAACAGGTCTTAATCATTCTTGTTAAGGTGCTGATATTCAGCTACACTTCTTATTGTTTTAAGATCAATAGAATAGTGCAATTTCTCTTGAGAAGTTGCTTAAATTACAGCAACACCTGGATGGAACAGTAAAATACTACCGCACTGTTAGTATGTGCCAGGTTCCCACTCACTAATGTTCCTGTAATGCCTCTAAAAATGGGGTTTACTAAGAAAAACTATATCTTTTGTAGTTGACATGCAGTTATATAAAACCTTGGAAAGTCACTTCTCAAAACAGTGACACTCCCAAGGTTGCAAAACACAAAAATATTTTGAGGGGGTCCCCTTTATCCCTCATTGAGGTAGACTACACAAACTTGGAGAAGGAGAACGGGGAGAACACGATAAAAAGGCAGCACTCATCTACTTGTTCATCGGCTTATCTAAGCTCAGTTACAAGATGGCCGCATCATTCAGTTACAAGATGGCTGCATCATTCTGGTGAAGATGTTCTGAGCAACGACCTACTGGCTAACAACAAACCGTAGGTTTCTCTTAAAAATAAGCTAGAATTTGTACCTCAAGTAAAACATTTTTGGCTATTTTATGCTGAGAGTTGATTCCTGGAAAAAAAATCATCAGCAGTTGTGAAAGCCTAGTATTTTCTCTTTAAGAATATTTCATAGATTGAACATTTTCTTCCCACAATGGATCCTATTATTGTTGATCATTACTTCATCTAAAATGGCTTATTATTATTACTTTCTTATTCATAGATCATGTGACATTGACTTCAATACTAATCAATGTGCACTGTTATACTCCCAAGAAAACACAAACTGGTAAAAAACATGACGGTGAGCGGACTTATGAAACTAAACTCTTTATTTGGTAAGTGCTTTCGCTGGCAATAATACGCCAGCTTCTTCAGACCACCCAAACAAATTTTAAAATAAACTTTCATACACACCAAATTTGCTTTTTATACATATATTAAGGCAATCAAGAAATCAATTAATTAAATAAATATGAAACAAATAATTATTGAAATAGCCAACACCAAAGAACATTAAACTGCTGAACCAAGGCTTGGTGTTGCAATAGGTATTTCATTATTCTAAAACCTTAAGCTTTAAATTTTAGTGGCAGTAAGTGTTTACAATGGGAGGGTTGGTCTTATTTAAAGCTTAAGGTTTTAGAATGATGAAAAACATATTGCAACACCAAGCCTTGGTACAGCAGTTTAATGTTCTTTGGTGTTGGTTATTTCAGTAATTAATTGGTTCTTATTTATTTAATTAATTGATTGCTTGATTGCCTTAATATATGTATAAAAAGCAAATCTGGTGTGTATGAAAGTTTATTTTAAAATTTGTTTGGGTGGTCTGAAGAAGCTGGCGTATTACTGCCAGTGAAAGTGCTTACCAAATAAAGAGTTTAGTTTCATAAGTCCACTCACCATTGTGTTTTTTACCAATCAATGTGCAGAAACATCAATACACATTCCATTGATTTCTGCATATTAAAACTGCCTTTAAGTGAAACAAAATGGTCAAAACTGTGCTTATTGCAAAAGAAGACCAAGAGTTTGCAAAAAAAAAAACAAAAAACAACTAAGATTGTCATCTGACCATCTGAATGCTGGTAATGTTAGGGAAAGGTTTCTTTATAAAACAATGTGCAGGTTTGGGGTTAGAGTCAGCAGCAAAGTTGTCGTCTGTGTGGGCACGCAAGAGTAAGGATAGACAGAATGGCTTTGACCTCTTGTACCACCTCACTCAGTCTCATGTCTGCTAACCCTAACCCCTGAACCATAGCTTTCTTCGGGCAAAGAGGTCAACTGTCCCATGTACAAAGAGTTAGGGAGTATGACTGGCAAATAGTAACTGGTCTTTAGTGCATTACTGGCATTCTGAACTGAATGCCAGGCCAGCATTCATTTGTGGTCAGAGTATAAGCACTATATATGATGGAATACATTTTTTTTTTTTTTTTTACGAATACCACATTGGGAAATGACACAGTGCACAAAGCTGCTAGATACAGCTGTAACTAACCTTAACCCTATCCCTGCCACTGTCTATAATCCCAGTCCTACATGATACATAATAAAAAACTCTTTTTTCTAACTGTACTGCTATACAAGATGGTGTGTGCCTCACAAGCACACACACACACACACACACACACACACACACACACACACACACACACACACACACACACACAAACACACGCATGCACGCACACAGACACAGACACACACTTACACACACATACACAGAAACTCTAATCTGCAAGCACCTGTAAATACACTCCTACTCCTAATGCAGAAACATTTGGAATATCTAGGTGTTTGACTATTAGAACAAACCCCTGCTTACTTTGATGGAATCACAGCTTGCACCCACACAAGAATAGTTGCTGTTCCTTTCACATTTATGGCACTTAGAGATAATGGATTTTTACCTAAAAACACAGTGGTAAACTCTGTCAACTAAAAACACATTTGACAGAATTTATTGCAATTATATATGTTTCCGTGTGTGCGTATATATATATATATATATATATATATATATATATATATATATATATATATATATATATATATATACACACACACACACACACACACACACACACACACACACACACACACACACACACACACACACACACACACACACACACACAAACACACACACAAGCGCATATAGCTATATATATATATATATATGTGTGTGTGTATACAGATCTATGTGAAAATAACAAATTACCATAATGTCAAGTTGAAAAATGGTGAGATTGAAACAACGAAAGTTTCCATTCTTAACGTCCAGATCATCATAGGTTTTCACCGCGACAGGAGTCAGTTGGCCAATGCGGTGAACTTTGCCCTTTTCTCCACTGTAGTGTGATCTGGGAGTTGATATATTTAGTTGGGGGTTGAGGGGGCAAAGCCCTCCACTTGGGTGGGTTTTATTTGCTTCGGTTTGTTTTTTTAAGTTTTGTTGGCCAATTGTTTACTTACCAGGGGAAAATTTTCTATAATCTGGACGTTCATGAATGTAAACTTTTATTGTTTCCATCTCGCTGTTTTACAACTCTACATTATGGTAATTTGTTATTTTGACAAAGATCCATATATGTCCATGTCTGTATGTGTATGTTTGTATGTATGTATGTGTGTGTGTCTGTGTGTATGTGTGTTAAGAGAGCATATGTGTGCACTGTATAAAGATCAGTATCTGATGTTTCAAAAATTGAGCAAGTGTTGCTATTTTTAGGTTATGTCACATTACACCTCCTTTGAGGGATTTGTATTGGTTGCCATATTGCAAAAAGACTAATGTTTAATATTTTGATTCTGATATTTCAGGACCTGCACAATTTAAACCATGAGTACTTAAAAGAACTTTTAGTCCCTTATCTATTTTACTACTTTTACTGAACTGATTTTAGATTACCATTTCCAAATGTTAACTCATTAGCACTTTTCAAGAAAAATCTTGATGACTGGATGGGAAATAGGAAATTCACCCCGGGGATCACTTCTGTGACTCTGCTTGACAGGGGCAGAGGAAAATAATTTTCTTGGGTGGTGAAAGCCAGGGTACCTTTTTGGCTAGGCTTATATAGGCCCTAGGGGCAATAGCCTAGTACCTACCTATGAACCCATGTATCATTTGGTGAATGTGTTTCTGTTTACCAGAATTCAACTTTCTGGAACTTCTATCATTCCTCTCAACTGTCCAGATTTTTGCCTCATATTTTCGGTCCATTCTTCATAAAATTTCTGTTTCTCTTGCAACTCTGAGGATTGAAAGCATTAAGTAATGTCATTCATTTCAGTTTCAGACTTTGTATTTTTCAGAAAATGCATGCTAACACGTCATTTTATGCTAGCAACATTCTAAGTGTATGAGAGCAATATTTAAAATCTGTCCCTGTGTTTGGGCCTTTGTCACACCATTTCCTTAGACTTTGTCCAGATTTCTTGCACTAAGAGGTTGAGAGGTATAAACTTCTTACCTTTCAAGCTAAGGGCCACAGGCTTGAAATATAGCCTTAGAAAATCTCTTAAAGTTAATCTATTCCTATAGACATTTGATTATAGAGAACTTAAAGATACAGAGTTTCATTTTGTAATTTTCTTACTTATATGTGAATACAAGGCTAATTCCCCTGAAGGGTCATTTTAAACCTCACCAGTAACCTGAGGTCAGAATTAAAGCCTGTACTTCATGTTTATGAGATGATGACCTTAATCATTATGCCAAACCCAGCTTTCAAAGACCAGTCTTTGTTTATATTATCTTGACAGTACAGGCAAAATTTACATAAATAAATAATTACAGTGTATCAGTTTATTATAATTTCTTTATTTTATGTATACTGTCATGGGTTTTCTACATAGTTTGTTCCCAGGAAATAGCCTCTGTTATAAAGTAAGCTGGAGCCTTATAACAAATCTGAGCTTGTCTGTTAATACAGAGCCTTAATTGTAGCCTGATTTTCAGCTGCCATAGCCTTTGTCATTCACCCAACTTTCTGTAATCTCTATTTTCATTGTACGAAAAGTCAATAAGTTCATTTTAAACATCTTACAAACATATTGAGTTAGAAGGCATTTCAAAGGCAAAATACGAATTAAAGTCTTAAAAATATCAGTAAAATTTCTCTCATACACAGTTCATCTTGGTCGAGGTTTCTTAATCACTTGAAAAACAGATGAACTACACTGTCAACAAAAAAGCACAACTGATAATATCAATTTTATGGGCATGGGGCAAACACCTTCAATTAAGGAACTGTTCTATTTAACCCATATTTAACCCTAAAATATCTCCACTTCAGAGAAAAAGTGAAAAAGAAAAACATTAAAGATTAATTTTCTTTTTGGCCAGTAGCATACTCTGGTAATTTTGTATGTGGTCAAGTAAACTTTTTCATTCAGAAGAACTAACTCACTTGTGTCTTTTCAAATCAGGAGTTCTCAGTGTAATTATAAACTGTTAGGAAAGGTCACTGATTTGCTGATTTCCTCATAGTCATGAAATCATAGATTCATAGATTCATAGATTCATAGATTCATAGATTCATAGACTGTTACTAGTCTAACAATCTGGGGGGCCCTTTCTAAGCCTAGCTAACAGACATAGCATATATGTGTATGTAGTGTGTGTGTGTGTGTGTGTGTGTGTGTGTGTGCGCGCGCGCGCATGTGCGTGCGCACATACACATATATATCTATATCTATATTTATCTATCAATGCATACCAAAGGATAAAAAGGTCACTCAACCATTCAGTAAAAACTGAAAGAAAGACCCAGCCAAGCTAGAATCTTATCTGTGCAATACCTCAACCTCCTGCAATGGAGGAGGCCCTTTGGATATACCGAAATGACCCGTTAAGGACATAATGCTGTATTAGCTACATGGTTCTGAATACTCATGACTTTTTTACTTGTAAGTCTTTATGGGTACATTCAGGCCAAAAAGCCAGATGTAACTAGCTGTAGACATACAGGTTTCACCATTTTTATTGACCTCGTCAGTACAGTATAAATGGATTGTTTGGATATACTTTAGAAACACAGGGTTTAAAATTAATCCAGGTATCCATAAGCATAGGTGTGTCAGCAAAATATCCCAAATATCAGTTAGCAGTATAATGGGGATGTTGGATGCTTTGGCTGGTTAGTACCACTGTAGGTAATATTATAGTTTGCCAGTGTATAATCAGTAGTTCATTGTGTATTGCTGTGGATGAATAAATGTGCTCAGTTTAAAAGGCAGTAATATGAGTGTTGTGGTTTATTCTAGCCTTGTATAGTCTGTGCAGCAGAAAGCAGAAAGGTGCTCTACTGTATAATTAAACATGGATGGTGTGGAGTAGCCTGGTGCCTCCAGTTCTATTAGTGGACATCCAGTCATTGAAACTGAGGGAGCTTATGGTGCTGCCATTTTACATAAAGGGAAACAAATGTTAGAAATCAGTGGATGGATATGTCTATGTTTTGAAAAATAAGTCTGTAAATGTTGCTACTGGAGATATGTGAAAAAGAACAAAAGATGTTGTCATAATAGGTCAATAACTTTATGTTATTTATTTAATTATTTATTTTATGTATTTACCTTTTGTTAACCAGGTTAGTCTACTAGGCTCGTGGCCCATTTTCAGTGGAGACCCGAGGAGAAAATCTCCATAACAAAAAATAACAATAACATAGTTAACATTACAGGTAATGTGAATTTATATACATAACTACATGCATTCATGCCATATATGAATAGAAATGCACAGCAACATACATTCATGTGGTAGTGGAAATTAGCAGAGCATAAAATTCAGCAAAAAAAAAAATAGTTAAAACGTACAAGAGGTAGAAACATGTAGTAAGAATGAAGATTTAGGGCATCTGAAAAAAGCTCTTAAACATCTATAATGACTAAGCCAAACTGGTAGAAAGAAAAAGGAGTAATAAATAGAAGGGTTGAAGTAGAGAGGTGAGGAGGAAAGATTAGGGGAGTCACGAGAGTGGAAGACTGCCGAAAATGAGAAGAGTGAGAGGGGGTGGGAGGAAGTATTTAAGGAAGAGAAAGTTCTGTTTAAGTGTAGTATTGCCCAGTGGCAGAGCTGAGGCACCACAGTGCTAGTGTTTATGAGAGCTATATTAAAGTAAGGAGAGGAAATTATTATGGTCTAACAATTGGACGAGTATGTGTTGGGTAGGGTGGTGACAGGTTCAGAAGGGAGAGTTAGCAAGGTAGTTCTTCAGTTCTCTTTTAAAATGAAATCAGGATTGAAAAGAACGTATATTGGTTGGGAGTTTGTTCCAGGTTTGAGATATAGAGCATTTACAAAGTAATCTGCCTATTGTTTTGTTAGGTCTGCCTATTGTTTTGTTAGGTCTGTAGGTGTCGCAGTTGGTCAGCACTACAGAGGAATCATGATGGTTTGTATTGGGATAGAAAGGTGGAGAGGGAGGGACAGTCTGCAGGTTTGTAAAGTAGGAATGTGTCATCAGTAGCTGAGAAAGTTGGAGTCGTTGATGGAATTCGAGTCATTGAAGTTGGTTAAGGGCAAGGCAGTGATGGGATTTATAAAGCATGTTACAGGCAAATCTTACTATCTGGTTGTTAGTTTGTTCAAATTTGTTTAAAAGATTTGCTTGAAGGTGGGAAAATATAGGAGAGGCATAGAGTAGTCAGGGGAGGAGGTAGGCTTGAGCTAGTGAAGATATGATGGTCAGATTTCAGTTGACCATCAAGTGTAATTCCTAGAGGTTTGGTATGGGAGTCAGCATTAATGATAGTGTTGTCTAGAGAGGAAAGACTGAAGGAAGTTTTAAGGTTGGACATATATTTTGGAAGAAAAAGAAGAAGCTTAGTTTTCTTTGGGTTAAGGATTGACTAACCAATGTTCAATTGAGTTAAAAGATGTCTGTGTGATGGAGTGAAGGTCAGTAGGGTTGTCAGAGATGGCAATAAGAGTAGAATTGTAGGCATACTGGATCAGAGAGGAGTTGCAGCAGGCAGAGCAGAGGTTGTTAATAAAGATATTAAAGAGATGGGGGCCTAAAATGGATCCTTGGGTTACACCTGTTTGGATAGGTAGGAAAGGTGAGCAGGAGGTCTGCCATCTAACAGATTGCTGTCTGTTATTAAAATAACTAGAAAACCAGAGAGTACTTGATGCAGAGAGGTTGAATTCAGTTAGTTTAGTAAGATGCTTTGGGTGGGAGACTTTGCCAAATGCCTTGGAGAGGTCAAGGAATAGGCATGACACCAGTTTATTGTTATCTCTTGCCTCTGCTATAGTCTGGGTGAAGGACAGAAGAGCTGTGGATATGCTGTTGTAGGATCTAAAACTGTGTTGAGATGGAATGAGAGATTTTCCTGGAGTAGATATTTAAGAAGTTGTCTGTGAATGCATTTCTCTATAATTTTTGAGAGAGGAGAGAGGATGGTTATAGGTAAGAAATTGGAATGGTCAGTGGAGTTACCTTCTTTGTGAAGTGGAATTGTGTAAAAGGATTTCCAAATTTTGGGGATTGAGGATTCTTTAATAGAATGGTTGATAAGGATTGAAATGGAATATGCTATAGTACTGACTGCGAGTTTGAGAACTTGGGGAGGAAGGTTGTTGAAGGAAGGAGAGAATGGTTTAGGTTTCTACAAAAGGGATTTTATATATGCAGTGGAAATTGGTTTCAGGAAGAAAGATGAGTGGAGACAGGTGGAGGAGGGGGTGGGGTTGTGATTGGTTGCTGTTGGAAAGAGTTAGTTTGAGTATAGAGTATAGTTGTTTAGTAGGGTGGCAGTTTCAAGAGGTGACTTATCGCGGAGTTGGTTGGGGGTAGAAGGTTTCCCTGGATGGAGAATATTGTTCATGGTGTACCAACATTATTTTTGGTTTGTGATGTGAGTAGATTGAGCTTCTTGGTAGAATTTTTTTTTGTCTTGCATAATACGTTTTTTAGTAAGGTTTTGTTGTTCTTTGAATTTAAGGAGGAGAGAAGAAGAGTTTGACTTTGTCCATTGTTCCCAGGTAGTGTCTCTAAGTTTCATAATGGAAAGGGTATCTTTAGAGATCCAAGATGTGGGATTAGATTTGATCCTAATTTTCCTGATGCATGCTAGGGAGTTTAGTATGTTTAGGAAAATATTGTTAAACTCAAAAACAGCATAATTTAGAGGAAGGTTAAACAGGTGAGACCAATTGACAAGGGAGAGTTGGTCGTTGAAAGTTTTTGTGTTGAAATTGGTCAGGTTACAGCAGTCTCTATAAAGGTGGGTTTTTGAGATTTGAGAAGGTTCTCAATATTGATATGTGATGGTGATCTCTTAAGGAGTCCATTAAAGTGCTTGGTTTATGGTATTAATTAGGGTTGGAAGTTAAGATCCAATCAAGAATGGTGCTGGAGTTTTTATTGATGTGGCTGGCAGTAGAAATACGTTGACTGAAACCAAAAATGTTTATATTAAAGCTAGGGGAGTAAGGGGAGAGTTTATTCCAATCAGTATTGACATCACTTAGTAATATTGTCTCGTAGGCTAGATGTTGGGAGATCCAGGACAAAATAGATTCAAGAATTGGAATATTGTTATCAGGGAGTATATAGATAGGTGCTATGTTACAGAGATGTGGAACAGTTGATGCATTCCAAAACAGATATGCATTCCCAAGGGATTGTAGTCTGTGAAGTATGTTGTATTACACTCTCTTTAGGAGAAGGATCTTTCTGGGGGGGATATGGCTGCTGAAATCATGGATGACATGTTAGCAGATGGCACTTCCTGGCAGGGATATGCCTGCTGAAATCATGGATGACATGTTAGTGGATGTACCAGTGGAGGTTGCTGTCAACTAACGAATAAGCATGGTCTTAGGCTGTAGTTGAGCATATTCATGGTCTTAGACAGGCTGTAGTAGAGCATATTCATGGTCTTAGGCTGTAGTAGAGCATATTCATGGTCTTAGACAGGCTGTAGTAGAGCATATTCATGGTCTTAGACAGGCTGTAGTAGAGCATATTCATGGTCTTAGACAGGCTGTAGTAGAGCCTATTCATGGTCTTAGACAGGCTGTAGTAGAGCCTATTCATGGTCTTAGACAGGCTGTAGTAGAGCCTATTAAGGAGAAGGGATTGCTTCATTCTTGTATATCTGAAATTAGTCCATGGATTGCAATTGCACAATGGTAACTGTATACAGACAAGAGGCAGGTAATTAGTCTCAGATAGTGGTATGCTCTACTATCCAAAATCTAGCTGATTTGGCTACTTGAATTATGAGAGCGTGCAGTGTTACTTGTCTAGTTAAAGGGAAGGCAATGCACCGGTTGTGTACAACTCATGATGCTGTGCAACATGACAGCACTGTTAAAAGTTTATCATTTATATGCTCTTTAATGAGTTGCAGATCATATAATACTCACAATTCTGCTTGGAACTGACTTCTGGATTTGTTTAGAGACCAGGACATTGTGCCTTCTCCTAATATATAAATGGATTTCAAACCCACTACTATTAAGAGTGTGCTCTTCGGTTTTTCTCTAAGTGGTGTACAAAGCTATTTTCCTTACATTGTTGCCAAAATGTTTAACTTAAAATTCAGAGTATAGGCTTGTTCCACTTGTGCAGCACAAGCTACATTTTATAAGTATCTAAAATTTTTGATTAGTGTTTCTGTTTCCTTCTGAAATTCCTGCTGTTTTTATGTGTGGACTAAACTAATGACCACTAGGATTCAGCCTAGCCATACATTTCAATTCTCTGACAAATTCTGCTACCCTTGGTAAGTGTAAGTAGGGGCTTGGGGAATGAAACATTTACAAGCAGGGGCCTGGTAAACCACTAACAGGCCATCTGTGCCCATTACAGACACGGGTGCCAAACCAGGGATGAGTATCCTGTTACACATTCAGTTTTCCAAGTGACTCTTAAATTTGGTCAGGGAGGAACTTTGCTTCGTGTGGATTGGATGCCTGTTCCAGAGATGGGGTAATCTCTGGAATATAAACCTGTCTCTCCAGCAGATCCTATTTATATCACAGGCAAACTTTAAGAATTCTGGTGCTGTTTGTTTGGCGGATATGCAGGAGGTCCATCAGGGTGGGGTCTGACAATGCCTTGTATTCCAAGTATAGTTCTCCTCAATAACCTGTAGGAGACAGAATACAGTGATAGGGCTATGAAACGGTCTGCATGTTGATATTTTGAACTTACGAGTGAATCCTTCTTTGAATGTATGTGCACTTTAATGAAATGTAAAACATCAAATGACATTAGTTAACCAGCTGCTAGAAGAAAGATATGACTGTTTTCTACAGTACTTGTTTAACTATTTGTTAACATAATGGTGTGGTATGCTCCTTTCTTTTAGCAGCTGGCCAAATAGTTTCATTCAATGTTTTACATTTTGTTAAAGTACACGTTCATGGAAAGAAACGTTCGCTGTATTCATCTCGACGAATAGAAGTTTGGGGAATTAACCATTCAATTATGTGACATAGACCCAGGAATCATACATGACCCCAAATGTATAGGTCCAGAGATTTCTTCACTTTGTCAACGCAAACATCATGGACCAAATAGATCATATGCCCATTAGGGGTAAGAACATACTGGATTTGGTCCTCATTAACATAGAAGAATCCTGCATTGCCCCAGTGTAATGACATTTCTGGTGAAGTCAGACAATAAAGCTGTATCCTTTGAAATAAAAAAAATAACAGAGACCCCTGCTGACCCTGGAACATTTAGGAACTATTCTAAGGCAAATGTATTTGTATTAAGTGATAATCTGGCAGAATTTCAAGCCCTGCCATGCATTGAAAACACTGCAGCCTATGCAGAATTGTCCACAGAGATCCTGTACAATCATATCAATAGATGTATAGAGAAAGGAATAAATACAAAAAAAAAAAAACAAAAATAAAACACCCTGGTGAAATCTCAATATAACAGGTTGTACAACAAAAGGACAAAAGTTATGGCAAAAGTAAGGAAGTGCAACCACAAGCAGAATAAAAATATTTCTCATCAATCTAAACAAGCAACTCAGAGGACAAATCAGGTCTACCAAAGCGAAATTTGAGGTAAAAGTACCTCCAGACCAAGGACAACCATAGCGCTTTCTTTAACTATATCTGCAACCTCAAAGACAGTACAGAACAATGTGCAGAACTACTTGTAAATGGAGCCACCAACACTGATATGAAAGATATAGCAATCTATTGGCCAACAAATTCAACTCCAATTTTACTCCCCTAGCCACCCCTCAGGAAATACAATCAAACATAATCCTCCCAACTATCACCAGAGTGCAGGTCCTTGATGCTCACTCTCCAAAGCCAGAAATACCACAACAATAGTTCCCAATAATATCCCAGAATGCATCCAAAGTAGCATGAAACACAACCTGTTAGGACCACTAGAAATACTAGTTAACCATAGCTTCTATAGCCATCAGGCAGGCTTTATGCTATGTGGACAGAGAACTGCAAAGCTATCCCTCTGCACAAGGTTGGACCATCTACAGAAACTATATCCCCATATGCCTGAATAGTCTAATAGTCAAAGCATATCATATCTGCTCAACCTGGTCAATTTCTTCAAGACGATCATCAAGGCAATGGATGATGGCAAAACTGTGCATACTGCCTACTTTGATCTGGCCAAGGCATTTGATACAACCCCCCACTTGGACATTATATTCAAACTCATGGAATTATGTATAAACCCCTATGCCACCCAATGAATAGCCAGATGGCTGTCAGATAGCACCCAAGTAGTTAGGACAGGGGACTACACTTCCACAATGATGCCAGTCGGTGGAATCCCTCATTGTTTTATGCTGGGTCCACTCTTTTTTTGCATCAGCTTCTCTGAAGTCAAGACCAATGTCAAGGTCTTCTTGCTGACCAAGTATGCTGACAATTACAAACTAGATGTAGTTATAGAATTACCCCAGGATACAAATATTGCCATAAAAGTGCTGACTCAAACAAATAACTGGTGTTAGAGTCATAGCCTGAAACTCAGAGACAAGAAATGCATAATAGTATCCTTTGGGAAGTCAGCCACCTCTGGAAACTACCTTATTGATAAATCACCCCTAAAAGTAGATTCAGTAGTCAAGAATTTGGGGATGCATGTTAGCATTAACCTGACCTTTGACAGGCATGTGCCTATCATAGTAAGGAAATCATTCAATGATGCACAATTTATGAGCAAGGGCATAGCATCTAGATCCAAGGAAGCAATTTTTCCACCATGTTCCTCCCTCATCAGACGAGTCACTGAGTACAGTACCCACTTTGCTACATACTTGACAAGGCACATGCAATTGCTATAGCATCCATAGATGTTCTTCAAAAACAAGGATACAGGGAGTAGACAACATGTACTACACAGATCACCTCAAGTTCATATCCCTAAAGTCAGTCTTCTACAGACTGTTGAGTGGTAATCTATGCCTAACATAGAAGGCAGTCATAGATCCCACTCCAATGGCCTTTCTACATATCTGTAAAACAAATATCATCAGAAATCCCTGATCTGAATAGGACACGGAGGAACTGGTATGTGTCTCAGAGAATACCCCTTCTTTGGAACAAGTTTCCCATCCATGCGAAGCACAGTTCTTCTCTAATCCAATTCAAGTGGGATTTGAGCTAGTGGGTAGGGAATCAGAAATTCACCCCTAGTCTGACACTTATGTTCCAAATGGTCAGAAGCAGCCTAAAAATGCTTGGCCACCCAAGCCATAGTCTAGATAAATGCGCTAGAATAATCTTATGTTCACTAAACTTGTCAAATATGTTTGGGATGTATGGCTAGACTTAAAAAGGCCCCTGGGTTATTAGACTAATATTCAGCTGTGATCTTATATGCAGAGAGACAATCAGGACAATCCTTTTTACTTGGTTATTGAAACTAGAATCTGTTAGAGATTTGCTGAAGTTATGCAAAGCCTTTTGGAAACTACTAGAACCTCCTGGATTTGTGTAGGGTCTCATGTAGGCAAGTAGGACTCTATATGTTTGTGTTCCTGTTAGGTCTGCAGTTCTGAAGTTAATTTGAAACTAACCAACTAGAAGCATTTTGTTTATGCTCTTTCTAAGACTGAAATTAATTTTGCAGCAGTTCATATCCACATACTTAGAACTCTGATATGTTGTATGGCTGTTTGGCTGTTTCATCACTAAATTAATATTCCTTTCATCTAGTATTTCAGGCAAATAGACAGAACCTTAAAAATAAAATTTCTATTAAGACAGGTTGTATATTGTCCTGATTTATGCTTGTTTCATGAGTGAAGATAATCATGGCTGTGGCTGACTATGTTCCAATAAAGTTCCTAATTCTTTGCTTCCATAAGGGGTATGCTTGTGTTTTGCTTGATAATTTTAAGCAAATGTCTCACGGTTGGTGAAGAATCTGGGGAAATTACCCCCTTCCCCACAAAAAAAAAAAAAATTGAATAAAGAAACATTGAATCTACAAAGGCTATTGAAACCTGGTAAATTTGAATATAAATAAGCATGGGTAAGGCGACAGAGATACTACTTTGAGGTGTTGCTGCTCAGCAAGAGAGAGAAGTAACAAGAGACCAAAATGATCTTGTTATAAAGCACTGCTGCCATGTTTGAGACCCAGCCACAAAGCATTACTGTCCCTGTAAAGGTGAAGAGCAACAGGACACCATCATAGACCTATAATAGGATACCAGGGCCTTGGATGAAGGAGGGGAGTTCTGGTCAGGAAGATACAAATTGCACTGGTTCACAAGTTATAAGAGAGTATTTTTTTTTCTTTTGGCAGAAGATGAATCTCAGTGATGATGATGGGGGATTCTTAGAAATATTTGAGAAAAGTACAGACCATGAAAGCTGGCTTACCAGAGAAAGGGCAAGTCTAACTGTACTTTTTCTGAGCATCAAAACTCAGATGGTTTAATTTGACTTAGTACCACAAAATTAAAGTCTAAGATTTGACCTATAGTGGAATAACCCTCACTATTTGATCCCAATAGTTCCATTCATGAGCCTTCACAAAGCAAAAGCCAATTATGTCATAAACGTTTAACTTGGTACACTTTGTCCAAAAGTGTTTAAAGCAAGAATAAAATATCATCCCCAGAATCAAGGGTCTGACTGTTGCAGATCACTTTTTGTAGTCTCTCCCTTCTTCTACTCTGTTTTAGATCAGTCAAGAGAACCTAAGCTTAGCTGTACAATTGATAGACTTGGTTGAGCAGTATCTAATGGTACCTGGACCTTCTTCAGACCATTCTCACATGGATGCACTGAATGAATGTTTCAGGAAAACCTTAAAAACATGCTGAAGGGTGTAATTGACAAGGGCAGGAAAACAGAGTTCCTCTGCTGCCATATCAAGGGCCTGCCATCAGTGAACTTCCATAGTCTCCATGGGGTTCAAACCATTTAAACTCCTGTATGAGATGCATCCAAGAGGTGTATTAGATGTGGGCAAGGAAACATAGGATCAAGAAACTCTCTTTTTTGGGCTGTTCTTAAGCATATGTCTGAAATGCAGGAAAGGATGGTGGCCATCATGCCTATTGTGAGTGACCTCATGGAATAAGGCCAAAAACACAGAAATGTTGCTGTAATGGAAATGCTGAAGTAAGGACTTTCCACCCTGTAACTGAGGTGCTAACACTCATATCTACAGTAAAAACACCTTTCTGGCCAAGTGGCAAGAGTTCTACAATGTAGTGCAAAGTTTAAGAGATGTAAATTATAAAGTAAGGTAGTTTGACAAATGAAGACTTAGACAAATGCACAGCGTGAATGTGTTGAACCCTTAGAAGAACTGGGAGATGTTGGTACCAAGCTTAAATCCAAGTAGACCTGAAAACCTACAACCCCAAGCTTGAGATCTAGACAGCTCGCAAACTATCAGGTCTTCACAAAGAGGAGGTGAGACCATTTTCTGAAAATTAATAAGAATTTTTAAGTTATTCTGAATAGAACCAATGTTTCTTAACATGGCATAAATGCACCATTGAGAAAAAGGGTAAAGAAAAATTGTATAGAATATTAGAAACTCAGAGGGAAGCTGTTAAACAGGAGATTCAAAAGATTTAAAATTGGAAGTTAATGAAGAATGTCAAAGCAGTAAAACAGCCTAATGGTATAAAGTCCAAAGAATAAAACAGAAATAAGGCAACAGATATCCACGTTGTAATCTTTATTAAATGTTCTCGCTGTTTGACAAAGCATTCAGAGGAATTCACTCCTCATGAAACTTGGGAATCGTTGAAGAATGCCAGAGTAATAAAACAGCATATCAAAGAATAAAGCAAGACATTTGTAACAGATACCCTGGTATTAAAACCACAGCCTGAGAGTACCTTTCAGTTCTGTAATTATTTTTGCAGACTCAACAGTCTTCAAATTTTATAGTTACCTAATGCCCTAGATAGAGGAAATAGTTGAAAGTTTGGGTGAAGACTGGTATCTTTCCACCAATGAACTCACAATGGTGAAGTGGTACTTTTTCCTGAATAAGTAAGCCAAGAAAGACATGACTTTTTCTACCAATGATGGCCTATTTCAGTACAGTATTCTTCCCTTTGACCTACACTGTACCACCACTACATTCTAGAATGTGATGAACGAAATATTACAGCCTTATGTGCACTATATTAGTGTCTACGTTATAATGTTTAGAGAAGATTGGAAAAGTCATCAGCCCAAGGTCTGGGCAATATTAGATTCTCTCATGGCAGTGAGACATAACTGTATCCCCCCTCTAACTGTAAAGAGATCATTAAAAAAGCCAAGTGTTTGGAGGCTGTTATTTTTCAAAGTGTAGTGAGACCACATGTTGAAAACATAAAGGCCACAGAAAACTGGCCATAGCCAGTAAACTAAAACAAGTCAAGGTGTTTTGGAGTCTGGTCAGATGTCACCGGAAGTTAATTTCTAATTTTGCTACTATAACATGCTCCTTAACAGCCCTTGCTGGCCTTGTACACACATCCTGTTCTAATCATGCCTAATTTCTCCAATGAATTTGCAGAACAGACAGATACCTAAAATGCAGCAATGACACTGTCTTGTTACAAGTATAGGGAAAAACAACCTATTTGTTTCCTAAGTAGCAAAAACAATGCAGAGGATGTCTGCTATACCACAGTGGAAAACAAATATTTGGTTGGACGTCTGGTTCTGTGGTTGGAGATGTGAGTGGCTATATTTGGAGCTTAAGGGCTAAATCACAATAAAAGTAAGCATTCATGCATTTGGATGCTATCCATTTGCCATATTTCTTTATTTTTAATGCTCAGTCTTTTCTTTTGTTTATACCACTCAAGAAAGCTTCACCTAAAATAAGAATGTCTCAAAAAACTCCAATCATGGGACTTCTGGTATGATGACAAAGAGATGAGCACACCAACTCAGATGCTCCACCATCAGCAGAAGCATTTTGTGTAAAGCACCAGCAAAAACTGACCCTACCAGGTGATAACAAGGTATCACCATATCAAAAGACCCAACAACAAGCACATGAAGAATAAATGAGGAAGAAGGACTTAAACAATATGAAAAATCTATAGTTAGATTTGGTGACAGCATCTGGGCCTGAGCAACACATACAACCATGTGTAATTGTACAATCTCAGTAAGACAAGACCCACCTATCCAACAACTAGAACTTAGAGATCTTGCAAGAAATAAGGGAAGAGAAGGAGGCTCTGCAATGTATGTTGCCAGAACTAAGGAAAGTCTTCAACAAATAACAACACTAATCACTCAGACACCATTCAATCACTGGGAAAGGAAACACACAAGCATATCACTCGACTGGAAGCACTGTAAGTGAGAAAAGAATATCTTGAGGTAAGATTAATGGACTTTTATGACCAAGCTAGAAGAATAAAACAAGGTTAGTGGGTGATACAGAATGTTTAGAGGGTAGAGGTTGCCCTAGCTTTGTAAAAAGATGTTGGGTGTATGGACTGGTATGGAGAAAGCTCAGATACAAATAGAAAGGGCACAAAGAGTGCCATAGAACCCCATACACACTGCTTGAACTCTCATGAGACATATCATATTGAGATTTGAAACTTATGTTTGAAAAGATCAAATTCTTACCAAACTGTGGCAACCAAGCAACAAATTAATCTGGGTAGATGTAAAAATCTTTGTTGAACAGGACTTCTCAGCTCCAAACAGACGATTGTGAGTTTCATGTATCCCAGTAATTAAGGGAATATGCTTTAAACTCTCTTGTATCCAGCAAATTTAAAACTTTTTCTAGTGGGTAGACCTAAAACTTACCAAAACCCTCAAAGTACCAGTGAAGCCATAGTGAACCTACCACCAGCCTCGCAAGATCTACATAGAAGCAATCCATGATGGGCCATTGATGGCTGCAGCAGGCACAACCTCACCCTGCAGCTGTCATAGCCCACCCCTGGGAATACAGAATCTGTTTCCATTGTTCAAGAAGCAATCAAGACTAAGGGGCAAAGCTAGGATTCTTATGAAAGCCGGTGAACTCCAAACTCCTTCCTTCGAAAGAAGGGGCACAATTTCTTTGGACACTAAATATAATTTTGGATAACATTTAGCAATTCATTGTCCAAGTAATCTACAGAGCTCAGGCAATAAGATATTAGAACCTCTGGGCATACTGCATTTGAAGTAATCTGATGAAGATATGGTAAGTCTTTTATACTATATATTAAAAATTCTTAAAATATTTTCTACTTTTTGAGGTGCTCAGAACTTGATGAGGCATTATCGGTTGCAAAGAGGTGAGCATCCCAAGCTACCATAGCTGCCCCTTTGTGTTTCTGCTACACTTCACAGCTATTTTAGTTGAAAAATTATTGTTATCTTGGCAGCCTAATGGAGTGTGACTTCCTTCTAGGAAGTTACCACTGTAAGATAATATTTGTACATAGTTTGTATGCTTCTGTTTGTCTCTTTCCACATTTATCTTGCAGGCAGTTTGGGCTAGTTAATATTAAGAAGAGGGAAATGTGTTTAACAATTTCACAGTTCTTGGCACAATTGGGGAGCTAGGGAAATGAGTTAAGCAACGCAAGCTACTCACACAACATAGGGGGTTTATTTACTAAGGCTATATGACTTGCCACTATAGTAAATCCCGATCTCTTCTCACATGGAATGTTAATGACATGAATGATCCTGTGAAGAGATGGAGGATTTTTTCATATACTCAAACTGCGATCGAAAATAATAGCCCTTCAGAAGAGTCACCTAGATGAAGAGGAGCATAAAACCTGCAAACAGGGGAATACTACATATCTGACTTTACTTCCTACCCTGAGGCAGAAAGAAGTGAAGTAATAATTTGATTACACAAAAATACCATGATGGACATCACAGGCCAAATCTCAGGCACTAAAAGTTAGATGGGCACATGAAGTCTTTAACATAGCTACATTATACTTATCTCCATGGCATAGGCCCCACAAAAATTAAACACATTCTCAATCACATAACTGCATTTGGGGAAAGAACCACCATAATAATGAGTGACTGGAATGCTACTATTTCCCCGAAAGATGTCTCAGGTGGGTACCATATATACATTACAAGTCAGTATAGATTTCTCAAAGCATGCGGCTTGAGTCTTTAAAAAATGAACTTATCACCTTACACTTCTAACAAATATTCATTGACAGAGATCAAATATCAATACAATTGTGTTTGCCATTTTTTATGCTTCAAGATACAATCTTCTGATACCTTTTATGTTGCATGGTTTTGGAATTGTTAATGCAAATATGAACAAGCAAAATTTGATGCCTAGAGGTGCAGTAGGAGGTAACTGTAGATGCACCTGGAGGTGTTACTTGGATGTAATGAGTGAACATCAGTGGGATGGATGGTTGTTAAGGACACGGGTGATGCAGTACTCCCCCAGAGTTTTCTTACTATTCACTAAGATATAACCAGTTTAAGCAATGGTCACGCATTGATAGACTAAATATATATATATATGTGTGTGTGTGTGTGTGTGTGTGTGTGTGTTTGTGTGTATCCAAAGAAAAGAAGTATTTAATCAAAGAAATTATAACTCGGGGGCGTGGCCAAGGATGAACACAGGATAGCAGCAGATTTCTTCAGCTCCACCAATTTCATTACATTGACAGGAATTAATTACTTAAAAAAATCATTTTGAAGTAATTTTCTTTCTAAATATGTTTGTTTTATATAGTTCTTGAACTATATCTAAAAAAGAAAGGAAATCTTAATAATATTCCTGTCAGAAATTACTTTGGAATAAAAAGAAAATTCATGATAACACCCTCATTAATTGGGAATCTAATAATCTCATATGTTGGGCCCAATGCATAAATAATCATAAAACATTAACTAGTCAACAAGTTTCAAATGAATTTAATATAATAAATGTAGACAGAGTAAGTCTCCAGAAAATTTTACTCTACTCTAAAAATTTATGCAAAATTATTAATGATTCGTCCTTCAAGTCTAAGCCAAAACTTATAAACTATATTCAAGAACTGATTTATGATAACCATAACTGGCCAAATTCAACATCTAAACTATACAAGATTTTAATAGTCTACAAGGCTAAAATAGATCAAAGCACTTGGAATTTTATATCTAGAGGTTTATCAACAAATCTGTCAAACGATTGTAAAAATAATCTTCTATACTCCATTAAACTAACTTCTAATACACAAACATGGCGAATCTTCACTTGGAAATTTTTGCATAGAGCCTTTTATACTCCAAATAAAATAGCTAAATTCAACTCAAATCAAAATGTTATTTGTTGGAGATGCTCTTTAAGCTGTGAAGGATTGGTTTCATATATTTTATGATTGTATTAAAAGTTTGGGAGAAAATTGGCAATTTTCTCCAAGCTATTTATAATGATACATTTGTTTTAACAAAGTCTTTTTTTGAATATAGATGAATTAGTAGTTATGAATAAAAGAGATCAATATCTTTTATGTACTATTCTGGCGGTTGCCAGAAAGTGTATCACAAGGAAATGGAAATCTGCAACTCCTCCGTGTTTTGAAGACTTTATATTTCTACTTAAGGAGATTGCACAAAAGGAGATAAAAGTCAAGGAAGAAAGAATGTTCCCAGAAAATGGTCAGACAACCCCTGGAATAAAATACTTACACTCATAGAAGTAATGCAACTAGACACAATCTCCATCTTATGAGTTCAAAGAGATATAGACTTTTGTGGACTTTTTTTTTTTTTTTTCTCTTCTTCTTCTCTGGATTTTTTATTAATTATTATTGTACTGTTTCTCCTTTGGGTCACTTGTAAATATTGTAAATAATGTTTTTGTTCCTTTTATTATTATTGAATTGTAATCTAATTTTACTGTTTTTTTTATTTCTTCTCAAAAAACAAAATAAAAATTTGTTGAGTAAAAAAAAAAAGAAATTACTTTGGAAATTTTCCTGTCAGTTTATCAGTCTAAAATGAGTTCCAGTAAGACAAATTCTCAAGACTCCAGCATCAAAAAAGAACTTCAGTCTCTGATAATTATAGTCCAGCAACTTACTGCTAAGATGGATAAAATGGATACTAAAATAGACACTTTCATAGAAAAAACTACAAAACAAATAGACTTGTTACATATGGACCTGCAACAACAGAAGATCCAGATGACAGGCATAGAAGAAGCTGTGAATGACATGGAAAATAGAATACAAGAAGAGGAAATCAACATTGAGTTTCTGCTGAAACAAAATACACATTTACAAACAAAGCTGGATGACCTGGAAAATAGATATAGGTGCAATAACATTAGGATTTTTGGACTGCCAGAAAATATTGAAGGTAACAATATTACTTCTTTTTTAACAACATGGCTCCCTAAAACTTTAGATTTACCAGAAGCATTCTCTTTTGGTATCGAAAGAGCACATAGATCTATAGCTAATACTAACTCAAACAAAAACTATCCTAGATCAGTTATAGTTAGATTTCTATCATCTTTTGATAAAGAGATGGTTCTTAAATCTGCTTGGGCTAAAGCTCCTGTTAAGATTAATGAAACAACTGTGCGTTTTGACAATGACTATTCTTCCATGGTATTAGCTAAAAGAAAAGTTTTTCTGCCACTAATAAGGGAGCTTAAAAAGCACAGTTTAAAACATACCTTCTGTTTCCTGCCAAGCTTAAAATCTTCCTTCCTGATGGTCCTAAAATTTTCGATGACTTAGACTCTGCTTTACTGTTTATCAAAAAATAAGATTTTGGAAAAATAGAAGAAATGGAATGGGCTAGTCCTTCGTTAAAGAGACTGGCAACTGAAACTGTGGAAGACTTCAGAGAAGAAGAAGAAGAAACTAAAAACAAATGATTTGTACTATGTTTTTTTTTTCTCTCATCATTTTATTTTATTATTAATCTTTTAAATATAGTTCCTGCATTTCCAAGAAGCAACAAATATTTTGAAAAAGATTTAATCAAAGTTATTCTCTGTGTGCAAAGAAATGTTTTGTTTCATAACTAGTCAAAATATCTGGAGATTTAATGGCAAGCTGTGATTTAACTTGTTTCTCTTTCTGAAGAGGAAAAATAAGGTCAGTAATTTGATACATTTTTTTTTCCTTTAAAAGTTTATATGTTCTTCAAATGCTATTCCTAATTATACTTTCTTGATTACACTGCTTATGCTTGTTTGTAAATAATCTGTCATGCTTTAACTAATAATAATTAGAACTAAATAATAGTAAATAATATGTTTTATTTTTAACTCTATTAATATAAACAGTAAGTAACATTCTATTGTATATACTTCTTATAGCTTTCTCTTACATTTTTTTTATTTCTGCCTTACACCCTTTTACTTTCTACTCTCTTTTCTTTTCTTTATTAATATATAGAAATGCTTTTGATCATATAGACACAGTAAATAATAAGATTTGCATAGGAGTTGAGTTGGGACAAAAATGTTGAGTTTTGTTACTTATTAATAATCTTGGGCTTGATTTCACTTACATAGAGTCTGTAATAACTTGTAGAATGCATCGTGAAGGTTTTGTCATGTTTAGATGCATTTACACTGCTAAATGAATGTTTGTCACTAGTTTTTAAAAAGTTTCCCGCCAAAATGTTAAGAGAGACAATCTGGGATGTGGGCTGTCTCATGCACAGTGTCCATGAGCTACTTCAAAATCTTCAACTCTCAGAATTCTCACAGAGAAGCTGAAAGCAGCTAGTCTCACCTTTGACCTAGATATCACACTGACACATCACAGATACAGGAATGACACTACCTAATTATACTTTCTTGATTACACTGCTTATGCTTGTTTGTAAATAATCTGTCATGCTTTAACTAATAATAATTAGAACTAAATAATAGTAAATAATATGTTTTATTTTAACTCTATTAATATAAACAGTAAGTAATATTCTATTGTATATACTTCTTATAGCTTTCTCTTACATTTTTTTTATTTCTGCCTTACACCCTTTTACTTTCTACTCTCTTTTTCTTTTCTTTATTAATATATAGAAATACTTTTGATCATATAGACACAGTAAATAATAAGATTCGCATAGGAGTTGAGTTGGGACAAAAATGTTGAGTTTTGTTACTTATTAATAATTTTGGGCTTGATTTTACTTACATAGAGTCTGTAATAACCTGTAGAATGCATCGTGAAGGTTTTGTCATGTTTAGATGCATTTACACTGCTAAATGAATGTTTGTCACTAGTTTTTAATATGTTTCCCACCAAAATGTTAAGAGAGACAATCTGGGATGTGGGCTGTCTCATGCACAGTGTTCATGAGCTACTTCAAAAGCTTCAACTCTCAGAATTCTCACAGAGAAGCTGAAAGCAGCTGGTCTCACCTTTGACCTAGATATCACACTGACACATCACAGATACAGGAATAGCAGATTAATAATATGTGTTAAAAACCTATGTCCCAAACATATACATTACTATAACTCATTTCATTCATCTGATTGACAAGCATAAATAATTTTATAACTCTATACTGGAAGAAATTGTCATGTGATATATTTTAAAGCAGTAGTATAGCATGTTTGTAAAATCTGGTTACTAAAATGTGTTTGCTGTGCATTATTTTGTATAAAGCAGACAGATTTATTGAAGGGACAGCAATGTAAGATGGTGCTCAGTAAAGATACAACTCAGTGAGATCAGATATATATATATATGTATGTGTGTGTGTGTGTGTGTATGTGTGTGTGTGTTTGTGTATGTGTGTGTGTGTGTGTGTGTGTGTGTGTGTGTGTGTGTGTGTGTGTGTATGTGTGTGTGTGTGTGTGTGTGTACGTATATATATATATATATATATATATATATATATGTATGTATATGTATGTGTGTATGTATGTATATATATATATATATATATATATATATATATATATATGTGTGTGTGTGTGTGTGTGTGTGTGTGTGTGTATGTAGATATGTATATAAATGTTTCTGAGAATCTGCTTAACTATGAAGTATGATTTATAACAATTTCCATGAATACAATATTTTACTCTATTGGCAATAATGAGTTTGAGTAAATGCTCATATACAAGCAATTCAAGGTTTTGAAGCTGTTAACTGTATTTACATAACAGAAAATAGATGCATCCTAATATATGTAATGTCTGAATCATATTAGCCAAAGTTTTTGATTTAAATGAATGTTAGAACTTATTTTCTCTCCTCTTGATTTCTAACATCAAGATTATTTGAATGCTATTTGAATACAAGTGTTTTATATTACATGGATGTATATAGTAGTATGAAAAAAAAAAAAGGTTTATTTTAGTTTATATGATGCTGTTTTACCAAATGTGTAGTCTTGTCTTGCTAGATAATTGAATTGAAAACTGTTAACTTCAGTTAAATATAACTAGTATTAAATTGATAAGGTGGTCGCTGACATACTGCTGCTTAGGGTAGGGGGTTAACTTGAGTGGTAAATACTACTCTAAGTTGGAGTTATAACTCCAGGCTGGATGCAAGGTTTAATCCTTACATTATTTTCACTTGTTCATTGTTATTTGTATATAGTTTTGACATCCACAATATATTTTGTACATTCATTGTCACTACAAACAAAATTGAATCCTATGAAATCCCATAAGAGATTCAATAAATACAGCTATATTTAAAGGTACACCTAAAGGAGGAGATGTAACATTACTTATCTTGTTATTTGTTATTTTGATCATAAGATTCTTAAGTTTTAAAAATGCCAAATGACATCTTTAAAAGGAATTTCTTTAAACATTAATGGATTGAATAATCCATGTAAAAGGGCAAGCCTAATAAGATACATTAATTTACATAAGGCCAACTTAGTCTTCCTGCAAGAAACCCATCTCTTGAAAAAAGATATTGATAAACTAGTCACAAACAAATATACAGTATTGGTTAGTTCAGAGCACACTCAGAAAAAAAGAGGAGTGGCTATTTTATGGAATAAAAGTATGCCCATTACTAAAACCATTAAGTCTTATCAGGATGACAAAGGAATGTTTTGTATGGTTACAATACAAATTAATGGGAAGACTTACACTTTAATTAATGTATATTGGATATTTGGAATTGGTATTAATACAGTGAAACATCATCTTGATAAGATCATATCATTCTCTATATGAGATATTATTTTAGCTGGTGACTTTAATTGTATACTACATGAAAGTGATACTACCACTATAGGAAAGAGAAGAATTACATCTAATGCAAAACATTTAAAGGATTTTGCTAATTCTTATCATTTGAATGATATTAATAATCAGATAGATTCAAAATCATTACCATACACCTTTTTTTCTAACAGATACAAAACTTATTCAAAAATAGATAGGGTCTTTATTTCTAACCAGATGGTAACAGATTTAATTAATTCCAAAATCATTTCATGTCCTATATCTGATCATAATTCAATTGTTTTTGAATTCATGATAAAAAATACTCATAATGTTCAGATCAAAGGATACCAGCATACTTAACTCAACTAAAAGACTATAAAGAATATATACTTTCAAGTAAAACATTTTTAGACATAAATAACACTCCTGAAGTCTCCATTGTTTATGTTTGGGATGCCTTAAAATCATATCTATATGGACAAAGTATCAGATGGTATAATAATAAAAGGAAATCTTGGGATAAGGAATTGTTGGATATTCAAAGTAAATTAGACTCTTATAAACATAATAATAAAGAAAATATTATGGACAAGAAAGTTATTGAAGAAATAAACAAACTAAATGAGAAATACAAAGAAATTTTAACTCATAAAGTTAAAATAACTTTAGAAATACAAGTTTTGTCTTATTCAATAAGCCCCAAATACTTACATAGACTTAAAAATAAAACAAAAGGTTGAATAAACAAAACCATATCAAAGAAATCTTTCTCTAAGGAAAAGAAGAATGTTTCTAGTATACCAGAAATACTAGATGAATTTAGAAATCACTTTCACAAAATTAACCATAATAATATTAACATGGAACCTAAAGATAAAATAAAGGAGTTTATAACCACAAATATGAATAAAAACTTAATAAACAACAGATTAAACTATTGGACAAGAGTATTTCATATACAGAAGTTATTACACAAATAAATAAGCTTAAATCAAACAAAGCACTGGGTAATGATGGTATTATACCAGAGATATATAAAATCCTTTCTAAAAATACATATTCATTAATACATAAGGTTTTATTTTGGCCCAAACTGAGTTAATAACCCCCATCTTGGCAATATACATTTATTTCAATTTTAAAACCTAATAAAGATCCAACTAGATGTTCTTCATATCGGCCCATCTCATTACTTAATGTTGATTATAAAATGTTTATGAATATCTTTGCTGATAGATTGAAGACAATCATTCCCGGCATTATAGATATAGATCAGACAGGCTTCATTGTAAATAGAAATACTTTTGATAATATAAGAAGAACTTTAACATTAATAGATTTTGCAAATAGGAAAAAGAAAGATTTAACACTTATTAGTCTTGATATAAGTTCAGCATTTGATTCAGTAAGTTGGGACTATCTGTTTACCTTAATGAAGTGCACAAACTTCTCGGATGCATTTGTAAATCCAATTGAACATTTATACAATGGAACATTGGCTTATATTAAGGTAGGAACATATGTTTCACAAAAAAATACCCATTCTTAAAGGTACAAAACAAGGATGTCCACTTTCTCCACTATTATTCACTTTAGTAATGGAGCCTTGGGCTAATTTGATCAGAAACAGTACTGACATAGAGGGTTTTGAAATAGATGAAAATACAACATCCAAAATTCAACTTTTTGCAGATGATGTTCTAATTACATCAGCAGGATCTAATTCTTCTATACAGTCTCTATTTGACAACATGATGAATTTTAAAAGTATTTCTGGTTTAATATTCAATGAAGGAAAAACTAAAATACTACCTATATATACACGGAAAAATATTCTCATTAGTGATTTTACTAAATATGTACCCAATTCAGGTCAGATAACTTATTTAGGTATAATACTATCTAAAGATATTAAATCTATTATATATAATAATTATAATACCTGTTTTCTTAATATACAAAATCTTTTAATACCTGGAATAATATGTTTTTACTATGGAGGAGAGACTTACAATTATTAAAATGATAATATTCCCCAAGATTTTATACTTAATACAATCAATAATACTTCCACCTACAAAAATAATTATCAAGAAACTGAACACACTAATGTTAAATTTCTTATGGGCACCTAATAGACCTAGGATTGCATTAAAGAAACATACTAATAGCTGGTCTCAAGGGGTATTTATTTTCCAGACTTTAATTTATATACTATCTCTTCTATTGTAAAAGTTATTACTTTATTAATAGATCAGTCATATGTCACAAAATGGAAAGATTATTGGGAGCTAATTAGTATACACTTCATGAAAATCTCCTTAACACATAAAAATATGATTGTAAATAACTCCATGTCATGGTTACTAAAGGAATTTTGTACTTCACCTATTACACCTAAACATATGGTTTGTTACCCATTAAATATTATTATTAGTTATCGTAACTTTATATTCATGCACCCTAAGTATAGGGAATGGAATTTTATTGTATTTCCTATAATGTATACTCAGGGTATGCTTTTGTCATCTACTTCTGAAGGAACTCATTTAGCTATAGATAATGATCTAAAGTACTGGTATCAGTTGATATCTGATAATAAAGTTACAAATCTAGATTTCTTAAAACAAGAATTTGATCTAAGAGAAACTTGCTGGTTAGAGGTTCAGACCTTTAGACAACATCTCATTAATAAAATAGATTTAATGTCTATAACTGTTAAAGAATCTATTCCAACACTGATTGATTACTTGATATTAAATTTACAACATAAAGTTTCTGATAAAGGTAAACTTTCATACATACATAAAGTTATCAGACAAGAAACTTTTTACAGTGTAGATTCATACTGGAATTATTTCACTTCTATTAGGACCCACCAAATCAACAAGATAAACAATATATATTGAATCTGCTTATAGAACTACGCTTCCATTGTCTGGAGACTTTATACATGGAAAGTTTATGAATAAAATAAATAAAAGATAATCTATGTAAGAGATGTAATGTAGAAATTAATGCTGACTGGGCTCATATGTTTTATGACTGTATAAAATTGAAAGAATACTGGAAGTCAGTTAATGAATTTTGCAGGCTCTTTTACAGATAATTTCATTATTTCTAAATCTCTTATATTATTCAATACACCTGTACCTCCTATTCTAGCAGTGGCTAGGAAAATAATAACTAGAAATATACACCTCCTTCGTTCAATGAACTTAAAAATGTTATGAATATAGTGTGCCATATGGAAATAAACACAATTAGGACTAGAACAAATAGAAAAACATCTTATTTTATTGTATGGGATAATTTACAAAATTTGTTAAAAAAATTTTAATTTCAATAGCATGGTATTTTAGTTTAATTGATTGATCTGATTATAGTGGATGTCTTTGTAAATACTTTAGTTGTTTTGTTGAATATTATAATAATACCTATTTTTAATTACTTGTATAAAATTGTTATATTTCTCTTATATGTTAAAACAATAAACCTGTTTTGAAAAAAAAAAAAAGAAATTATAACTCACCCACTCTCCTTATCACATCATGCCTTGGGGCAGGTTCTCTTGACCTCAGATTCTGAGAAAAATCTTTCAAAACATTGGAGGTTCTCAACAAACTTGAAAAGTCTTGCATTAGGTGCTTAACTAAGGCAATAAAAGTAAATGTATCCAAAATGCAGGAGGTAACTGCTGAGGGGTGGGATGAGCTCAAAAGTAAAATCAAACAAATGATGCAACAGGAAGCTAAACAAACCAGGGCAAACACAAACAAACAGTACAGAGACCTGCTTGGGGAGCTTTGCATATTACAGTTGAGTGAGGGGCAGAGAAAGAAAGCTGAATCAGCCAGACTTACAGAAATGAAAGCAGAATTGCAAAACAACATGTATCAAAAATGTATATTCGATAAATCAGCCTTTAAACATATCGCTAATGCAAACACCCCAAAAGCACTTAAGCTTAGGCAGGAGGCTGTAACAAGAATGGTAACAAAACTGTTGGAAACTTCACAAAAGCAGTGTCAGAATACCCCAAGAGAATATTGAAAACTCTACGAGCCTACTTTGTACAACTATATAGCACTCAACCTAATGAGTTCCTGAGTCTTGAAGAAACAACATTTTCTGAATGGGATTAGCTTGAATGTATTGACACAAACTCAGATGGACAAATTTATGTTCCCCATCTCACAGGCAGAAATACAGGAAATTTACAAATACCAAGCCACAGGTAAGTCTCCAGGATCCAATGGTATCTCTTGGAACTTATGGAAAATATATAAGGAACAGCTACTGGGAAATGGAGGGTTCTGATGAATGGGATATTAAAGGGAGAAGCCTCCCCTCCCCACAATCTTTGAATAAATTAATTACTGTTCCTATATTAAAAGAGGGTAAAAAATTCAGTATTCCCAAAATCCTACTGTTCAATCTCTGTGCTGAATTATGACTGCAAGATCTTCATGAGTATTATTGCCAAGTAATTGGCAACATTTCTGCTGACTTTAATTCACATAGACCAATGTGGCTTTATAGAGAGACATCAACCGTATGGCAACATATTACATACTATATGTATTTTGGGTGACTCAGGAAATAGCAAAGACACTCTTATTGTTATGGTTAGATGCAGAGAAGGCATTCGATAGGGCAGAGTAGTCTTTTCTCTATAGTGTCTTGAAAAGAAAGTCCTTTTCTGATGCATTCATTAACCTCATAAGGAGACTCTATGCAGGTTTGACAGCAGTTGTGAAAATCTCTGCAAGGTTGTCCTTCCCATTTGAGATTACAAGGAACACCAGACAAGGCTGTCTTATGTCTTCTCTTCTGTGTGCACGTTTTCTGGAGCCATTAACTCGGGCAATTAGGGAGTCTCCTATACAGGGCTCTAACTGGGTTCTCCATGAGCTAAAAATCTCATTTGCAGATAATATCCGACTCAAACTCTTATTTGACAAATGATTTAACAACCCTTTTTCATATAATGAAAACATTTGGCCATATTGCATGCTATACTATCAATATCCAGAAAATTAAAGCATTTGCTCTCATCTTAAACTTTCAGCAGGAATTGACATTTAGTTGTCCCTTCTTACTTGAGAACAACAAATTAAAATATTTAGCAATATGGATCATAGAAACATGGCAACAGTCAGTCACTCTCACCTATCAGGAAATTCAGCACAAAGTAGTAGCACTTTTTCAGAATTGGAAACTACTCCCTTTGGACCTGGATGAGGAGGCCCAGGCAATAAAATTGTTTGTCCTATCCCTATTACTATATGCAATGCAAGCTCCATCCTCTGCTCCACTGCAACCCCTTAAAAAGCAGATTATAAAACTATCTAAAACCTTAATCTGGGGAAGAGGCCATCCCTGGGTGGCTTGAAGAAAAACTGGCAGTACCTGTGCATCTGGGAGGAATAGTGATCTGAGATTTGAATCTTTAATAGGGAGCTACTGCCTTCACTATAGGGATGAAGATCATCTCTAACACCTACAAAGCAGTATGATGAATGATGACTGATGAATTATATGATATTAGTAAGATGTGATATCCCCACCAGGAAAAGATTACATGCACGTATCTATTCTTGAGTTGGTTCCCCAGGGCCACCCTTTTCCAATGAAACCACACTTGCAGCATCTATGAACTTAATTTAACATCCTATCCCTAAGCCACTTGAAAGAACTTTTCCTACTGACAGAAACCAAGGTACCTCCCCCATGAATCACCGGGGAAAGCAGCTGTGACACTGATATCAAGATGCCGGAAAATGGATGAAAATTTGAATGATAAAAGGTAAAGGCAAAATATGCTCTCCAACAGATACTCCAGCTGGAATACCAGGGACTGAGAGTGTCCTTGAGACAAATGGGATGTTACAAAAATGTAGCCCTGAGGCAAACTGACCTTGTCCAATTAATTAGCCATTTTGGGAAAAAAAAAGATTTAGTGGGGTATTCCAGGTTATCT